>NC_139580.1:14948908-15046408 GCF_946808225.1 Silurus aristotelis
GTGTGAGTGACTTAAAAGCCACAGTGGACGATAGAGTCTCTCACGTTTTTTTTTCTTTTCTCCCTCTGTCTTTGGCATAGGGCTGGATTTGGCTGAGAGAGGGGAATCGCCCATAAATAAGAACTCTGCACATCCGCAGACACTCTGGCACTTGTCCTAAACAGCTGGCTGCTTCCCCTTTTTTCATCTCTGCTCTCTTCCGCTGCATTCCTGCACTCTCTCTCCCTCTCCCTTTTTCTTTGGCTCCATGTTATTTTCTATGTATCCCAAGTGTGTCTTAATCCAGATGCGGCATTGTTTAGACACATTAGTGTTGTGCAGGCACTTGGTCAACATTGCCATGAATGATGTCATAGTTTCTTTTAAAGGGGAAAACCTCTGTGGGTTTTTTGAACTTTGTAAGCAGAGTCTTGTATGGGAAAAGACAGAAGCTCACACATTTTTTTCTGTAATGCTGTGTTAATTGTTGTGCTGTATACCTTTTCGGGAAATATAGTCGTAATATTTACACAGACCGTTCTGACCTGTTTCAGTCAGAGAGCCGTGTTCTATATATACATGCTCATTCTACAAATGGGGCAATCGTGCTTTCAATCTTACAACATTGGTCCTATAGATTCTCTACAATTATATTCTTTTGACTGAAGGACATGGCCTTAGACATGTACTATACTAGTGGCATGTGTTTGTAGCTTAACATTAGGGTTAATGACTAAGTTTAATATCTTTTTCTGAGCCTTGTCTGCATGAAGCTTTTGCAAGTTTTTTATAAGTATCAACACAGCCATCACCTTATGCCATCCAGGAATCTGGGTGTGTGCTTTGAAGTGTGTGCATGCCCTTTTGTTGGTCAAAAACGTTGTAGTAGATAGTGAAATGAGTGTGGATGTGATCTCAGATCTCAGTAGGCATGGATTTGGTGTGCTTATGCATTTTTGTAAAAAATCATTTCAATCACTTCCCTTGTTCTCCCTTTGTGGGAACCATCTCTGTTAGTGTCATTCAGCCAACACTGTTGATCTTGCCTTTCAGTACAGCAATTCCTCAATGACTGAGTAAGAATCATGTTATTTAAGCTGAGTGTTCTGCGAAGAAGCCAGCTGCTGATATTCAGGGTCCATTGTCGCATTCCACATGTAGCTGATTCATTTGCTGCATGTTTGGTACTTAAACATTCGTGTTTGCCCTGTCCGGTCAAGTAACGCTGGTTCAAATGTTTAGAGTAGGAGAGTGACCCCTTGCAAATGTTTCCGGGTTAAATGTTCATGTTTACCCCAGGGGAACTGGAAAGGGAAGAATGGAGTTGCAAGAGGCTGTAGTGATGCTGTCATGCTATGTTAGCCATGGTTGGACTTGTAAAAAGACTTTAACATATTTAAGACAACACTAGAGTTGTGTAGTCACTACAGTCCACTACAGTCACAAAATAAAAAAAAAGGAGAAATAGGTGAGGCTTGCAGCTCAGTAGAAATGCATGAGCTCTCAAGTCTAGTCTAGTCCAACTGTTCTGCCTGAAGGAATCTCTTCCAACCTTTTATACATTGGTGATTGGTTGGATGTGCATGCTTTAGTATTTTAGCCTTGTCTTCTTTAAGCTTCTGAAGTTCCCTGCTCTTTAGTGTTCTATGGGCACAATAGATATCTCCTAAATTTTTCAATGAGAAACTTGATTTTAAAAAGCTCAAGTTCTTCTTCTAACAGACTTCAGAAGGACATGAATGAGGAAAGCAGGAAACGAACCAGGCATCTTTTAGACCAGAACTGCCTATATAGAACCAAATACAATTACCCCAAGCATACTACATATTTCTCCAATTGCATCCTTCCTTTCAAAATTAGGAATGCAAACATTTGTATGTTGTCAGTACCAAATGAAAACGGATTTATGCTAATTTGTGTGAAATGTTAGCTGAAAAGAGAACTTGTTTTATTTGGTGATGCGTAGCTAATCCCATTTATATGTGACACCAAAATTCCAGTCACTCAATATCTCAGTTGTCAGCATGAAAGGCACAAAAAGAAAATCTAATCTACAACACACAAACTCAAAGACAGATGCTGTGGCTATGTTCCAGAAAGCTGGACTCAATATTACACCAAAAGCCTAATAGATAAGTGATGCATATAATGGGTTCAAACACATTCAGAGATTCTGTACATATCTGCTTTCTCTGTTTTTAAGGACGAGTAAACAAGGAATCTGGCAAAGAGTGCATAAGGTCACCTTTTTATGTAAAGCACATTCAGGGCAGAGACTATAGAGGACCCATTAACACACTCAGATTTATCATAACTCAATAGATGTGTGGGTGTGATCACAGTAATGTGTAATTTAGAAAAGAAAGAAAACACCCAGGCAAAGACGTAAATATCCCACAGAGACGCATGCACATGAACCTGTGAGCACTGAGGGAAAACCATTGTGGTTGTGCCACAGTTCTTTCATTCATAAATGGATGTTTAGACAGGCTGATTCATCTGTCTAGGACTTGGGTGACAAATTCACAGTAATAGTGCAGCATGCTTCATATGTCAGTGCCAGTTATTCTGTGGGAACGATTTTTACCTGGCCCCCTTCATCCCACTTTCACTCTCTTTCTTCACCTCCTGCTCAAATGTCTTCTCACATCTTATGTTCTTTTACAGATTGTTTATCTTTCCCTCTGTCAGTCTTACTGTCCTTTTCTTTAGTCTTATTCAAACGTTTTTTCCTTTTTCGTGTGGTTTTGGCCACGATGTATTTGGTCTTGCCATGGCTATTGTCTCTGCTTTTGCTGTAAGTGTGTTGTGGGAACCAAAAAACTGGAGTAGTGAAAATGGAGCTGGATGAGAGGGTTGTAATGACATCAAGGACATAGAGATGTGACTCATAAAGTGCCAGCTGTGTGCCAGCTGGAGGCGAGAGATAGATGGAAGAAAGGAGTGAGAGGAGTTACAGAGTCATTTCATAGCAGTGCAGGTGGAGTGATGGAACAGGTGCAAAAAGAAATGAGGAGAGAGATGGCTGGTCAGAGGGGCAGAATGCCATAAGAGGGAGGAGTGGGGTTATTAAAAGGGGAGGAAAGACGTAAGTAAGGGAGGGGTAGTAATCTAATTCAATCTAAGTGGAACTTTTATTTCTTTACCTTCCTGTACATTACCCTATGTAGAGTAGATATTATGTTTGTTACATTTTATTAACAGTGCGTTCTATGTTTAAAAAATTATTTTTAGAGGGCTTTTTTCCATATCTTGTGTTTGGCAGCTCAAGGAGGGCAAAGAGTTGTGTTTAGGGTCTTCTAATGCCTGAATTGATAATATTTTTCTTGTGATAATCTCTACTGTTTTTATTTATTCATTATTTTCTTTAAACATTCAAGCAGTTTGTGTACATAATGGGCTTGAGAGTTTGTTGGACATTGTATATCAGGTACAAACAAGTTTTCTCCATGACAAAGCTCCCATAAAAAAGGTCCAGATGTGTGAGAGCCTGAGGTGGCCCAGCTAGATTAGAGGGTCATTAAATTTGTGCTATAAATGTTTAAATTTGGCTTCTCTCACACTTTAATGATAAACAGACATATCTAAATATTTCAGATGCATATGTTACCACTGGAGTGTTAAGTCTAATTCTAGATCTTTCTCCAGATCAGTGGACTTTGAGCTGAGTCAGAAAGTCAGAATTTCAGCTTCAGCTTCTGTATGACCCCTGTTTCCTTTTTTTGCATTGAATTTTAACCTGCCAAGAATAAAGTGCTTTACAGTATTATATAAACCTTGTGGGACTACTCTGATTCGGATGGACAAGGATAAAGGTTTCTAAAACCCCAGGATGCTCGTGGGCGTGCTCCTCTGCCATATGATTCTGGCAAGGATTAAGTGCTTTTTGGCTGTCGAGAGGGCAGGAAGACTGGCCCCAAGTAACACACTCTTTGTGATGCTTTCTTTCACATTATATGATCCTCACCTTACGGTTTTCATTCCAGTATCTGACACATCACGGTAGTGAAATATGAGATGAGAGGACAACTTAACCTTAACCTCTACTCAGTCAAAGAGCCGTGTTGTGTGTGTGTGTGTGTGTGTGTGTGTGTGTGTGTGTGTGTGTGTGTGTGTGTGTGTGTACGTGTGTGTGTGTGTACGTGTGTGTGTGTGTACGTGTGTGTGTGTGTGTGTGTGTGTGTGTGTGTACGTGTGTGTGTGTGTGTGTGTGTGTGTGTGTGTGTGTGTGTGTGTGTGTGTGTGTGTGTGTGTGTATATCTAACCCGCATAATAATTGAAGACAGCATGGTAAGAAAGGCAAAGATTGACTCACTTGGATTCCCTGAGTTTGATGATTAGTGCTGGACAATTGTATGTTTTTGCAGCTGTAGGAAGGCAGTCTTGCTAGATGTTTCACTATTTTTCAATCAGTACTTGTTGACAACAGATTCAGAATGTATGTATGTTGATCCTGGAATATGTTGAACCAGGTCAGATTTTATTTAAGCCATAGTCCAAAAATTTGCATTTGGCTACTAAACGATGGTTTTTTTATACCCAGCAAAAAAATTATTAATCAGCATTCTTGCTAAAAAAACTTTTTTGCCATAATCTTACCTAATGTTCCTGTTTCTTATAAAACCACAAGTATTTGATCAAAAGTTGATATCTTTATGATATCTTCTTTTTCTTTCAGCTGCTCCCATTAGGGGTCACCACAGTGGATCATCCGTCTCCATACTACTCTGTCCTCTACATCTGCCTCTTTTAAACCAACTACCTGCATGTCTTTCCTCACTACATCCATAAACCTCCTTCTTGGCCTTCCTCTTTTCCTCCTACCTGGCAGCTTCATCCTTAGCATTCTCCTACTGATTCTCCTACCATGTTCCTCCTCCGCACATGTCCAAACCATCTCAATCTCACCTCTTTATGATGTGTTATTGAATATGTGTACAATTTGTTCTGCTTTATAAACAGTTATTGTAGGTATCCTTTCTTCAAGCTGTAAGGTGATTGGAGGGATATTTTGAGTAATAATGATGAGAACATAATGTTTATTCTATCAATGTCTCAATGAATATTCTTGTCTTGCAGAGAATTCAAATGTGTGGTATTAGAGCTCCAGGCTTACTGTTTAAACAATCTTTTAAACAAAAAGGCCTGCAGCATAAAAACTTAAAGAAAGAACCTCTTAGAAGGAAAGCCCCAGATTTTAGACTTATTTCCTTAAACAAGTAAAAGCCTATTAGAAAGATCATTCTTTGATTTTGTGAAGTGTGATTGCAATCCTTTTTTTCTCTATATGTATCCATTTTATTGGATTCTTTGTGTATGTTTGGGTTTTTCTGGTTGTCCTGTGATTTGAACTCACAATTTACAGATCACACATTCTGTTCTGGCTCTCTATCTCTCCCACACACATACACAGATGTGTATTCTGACATGCATATCTCTCTAAGAGTCTTGATGACAGACTAAACGCCTTCACTCCTGAGACAGAAGGAGCTGAGGAGCCGAATTGCTTGTCTCAGGTTTCCGCTGCAGTGTGTGCTGGGAGAAGAGCCAGTTCTGTTATATCATTCTCTATATTTCCAGTTGGTTTTATTCCCCCTCCCCATTTCCCTCCACTCTGATTATTAAATAACATGGTTTCCTTACGGCTACTGTGTCTCACCCCCATCATTGTGGCTGATATTCACGGGTATTGCTGAGGCGGTGTTTTCCATTCTCTCCCACAGAGAGTTCTGGAAGAACTCTATGATTGCCTAATAATTGCCTTAAAAAAAAGGACAGTTTTTTTTTCTAATAATTTGTGATGAGTCTAGACTTTAGTATTCAGGGTAAATGTGATTTCATTTGTATAGTTTTAATTATGTCATGCCACATTTCTACACAGGAGATAAAATTACAGCAAATTCCTCCTATAGTAAACAGTGCAGCAGGATCAGGTGCAGCTGATGCACAGTGGCTCACCTACTCATTATTTTACCATCAGGCCAGGAATCCTGTGATCTACTTTATAGTGAAAAATAACGTTTGTACATCCTAGTTTTACACAAAGTATGTGCACATGGATAAATATTAAAAATGTATTTATTCTTTAACACTTTCTTCAGATGGCCATAGAATGTGAAATAGGTTTACTGTGTCTTAGACAAAGGTCACCTGAGGTAAATGGTGAAGGGATGTCATTATGCGTTAGTGTTGTTTTCTTGCTGCTTTTTGACAGCTTACTTTGGCACTGCCATTTATGGAGTTTTTAAAGCACCTCCACAGACCTTCAGTTTGCATGACTTCAGTTTTTATTTGAGGATGAAAAAAAATGGCAGGAAAAACGCAAGAGAGAAACGTGAGAATTCTCCACCAGAGAGACTGATGTAAATGACAGAAAGAAGACGTCGTGCTTTTGTGGGGATGAGGAAATAAGTTACACTTTTATTCTGTGTGCGGTCTAAAAATAGGCTTCTCTTCTCTGCTGGGCTGCCCACTAGGTCATTCAAGTTAAATGAGTCTGGTCTCCTCTGAGAGAGAGAGAGAGAGAGAGAGAGAGAGAGAGAGAGAGAGAGAGACAGAGAGAGAGAGAGAGAGAGAGAGAGAGAGAGAGAGAGAGAGAGAGAGAGAGACTGACTATGTACATATGTTTGAGTGACTATGAGCATGTTCAGTCACTCAAAGAAAGAAAAAGAGACCATAGGAGGATGGGAGAAACTAAGAGGCAAAAAGGAGTGTGTGTGTGTAACATCTTGTTATTGGTGATTGTTGTTAGAGCAACAGTGGGAAGATTAATGTTTTTTTGGACATGAGAAGAAGGGTTGAATAAAATTAGCTCCAGAAGAGTAGCTCTAGAGCTCAGTAAGTCGATAAAGCACCTTTTGCTCTGGCTCCCCAAAGGCGTATGTGAGCCTAGAGCAGCTAATAAAAACAGCTCGTGCTTAGAAACGTGTAATAACACATAGAGGTTTACTGGACCAGTGGTGTAGCACAGCACTTTCTCTTACTTTCTTTATCTATTGCTCAGACACAAACACATCTCTGTGACTGTCTCCTTTTTTTCTTCAAATGGTTTCTCTGTTGTCCGTCTTCTTTTTTATTTAAAGACTCTCCTGATGTTCTTTTTCAACAAGTGGATAAATGGAAAAGGCAGGAGTGCCAGGAGTGTTTATTTTCAGTTTGGGTGGAGCAGCCGTATGCCACAGGATTTCACATGGCATTAATGGAAAAGGCCTGAGCTCTAGACACACTTCTGCCACCTTCATAATCCTCCCCCTGAAGGGTTGGGAACATACCTGTGGAAGAATCTATAACAAGGCTTTCTGGCCCCCGGCAACTCAACCTCAGAAAAGAGTCACTAACAACTTTAGGGCTCAGTCTCCATGTACAGACATGAGCAGCACTGGTAATAGATTGTGCTTTAAAGGCCATTCCCCTTTCCTCATTTTCTACTGACCTGCACAGTAGCAATGCTAACCATTTTTCCTCTGAGCCCAAGAATATATAATTGGCAGGAGTTGCCGAAGATGACACTGCACCTCCTTTTTCCACTTTCTCCTTTTCATTTACTTCATCCTTCCTGTAGTTCCAGCAATTACATTCTTCTCAGACAACTTAAAATGCAGTGGGTTACCTGCCAAGGACACAATTATGCAGCACACAATGCTGTTCATATCTGATATGAACAGCACACAATGCTGTTCATATCAGATAGCACTGCAGATTAATGACTTTTAGACTTTTTCAGCATTAGTGCAGAATAACAGAGGTATGCGCTACACCACCCCCAACACACACACACACACACACACACACACACACACACACACACACTCCCAACTATATCCTTTCCAGAAGGTCAGCAATGCTTCTTTAATTCCAGCATGACATCACTTTTCCCACTCAGAACAGAGACTTTGTTCTTTTACAGGGAAAGATCAGCTGGAATGAATGGGTAGAAAGATTGCATCACCAATTGGCCCTGATTATGCAACTTCATGGGCTGGCAGAGAATACATGGCTCACAAGCCCCACATTTGTCAACACAGTCATAGACAAATGAAACAGGTTCTCATCTGGCAAAAACACACACCTACAATTATTTGATAAGCCCATCATCTGAATTTCTTTAAAAGAGAAGACTTACTAGAGTTTCACAAGATGATAAGTTTGGTCCTGAAAAGATTTTTCCATTCCCTGCACTTTGTGCTAACCCCTTTTAAGGGCCACAGAGGAGATGACATTTTTATGTTTTCTGAGGTGGTTCAGCCTTTTTCGCAGCTTAAGTAAGCTTAAGAAAAGCAAAAACATTTATAAGCCTGTATATCATTTTCATCACAGGCTCCTTTAAAGAAGTGAGAAACACATCTAATGGATTTCTAAAAAGATAGCCCTTTTGCCTTTAAAATCTAAAAAATGTTAAACTTAAGCCAACAACCTTGACAATAATGGTAGGGTTCTTAAATCTACTGCATGCCTGAAAGTACAGTTACTAACTGGTAGAGCCACTGGGACAAAACAAAAATTATGATACTTAAAAAGCTTGGCAACCAAAAGGAATTTGCTCTGCGTGTTTGTGTTTATGAGTTTGTGTCTTCTAGTTTATTTGTGAGTGTGTGCTTGTGAGAAAGCAGCTTATTCAGAGTGCGTGCCCAACCGTTAAGCAAGCCCAGGCTCCACCCTTGTCCAGTTAACAGTAGCCTGCCTCAGCATTTTATGGTCATTGGATTTAAACTCAGCAAACCTAAATGGAAGGGCATGCAACAAACCATGGGTGAGGCTGCACTGCAGCCACTAACAGGGACAAGAATGGTTTTTCATCAAGGAGCAGAGCAGTGGTGTGATGGTGGAAGAGTGGCAGAAATGGAAAGCACACAGACCCATGGTTTTTCACTGCAGCTAGTCCCTCTAATGGCCTATGACAGCATTTCCGACCTCAGGGGGCCCACAGCCAACTGGTTTATTCATCAGAGGCTCTCTCGAGTGCAACAGTGGCACGTTTAGTTCATGCATGAAGGAGACACGTAAATTACACCTTATATTTCCCATCTTGTACGCTCATATCTAGTTTTCTTTTGCAAAGGTCTCTACAGGAAATTGCTGATGTGGAAGTGTTGATGTTGATGCCAGATTAAGTTTTATTTTGAAGAAATTAAGTAAGTTTATTTTTGAAGAAATCAAAACATTTGTCAAGACAAGGTCAAATTTAGGTTCAGGGTTTTGATATCAGTGATGAAAGACGTCTTAATAGCCATATGGAGTCATATTTTCTACAAGCTATCGCTGCAGCTTTACATTTGTTTGGGTTAGTTATGAAATTCTTTTAACCTCTGGAAAACGTCACCTTCACTCTCCTATATTTTAAACTTGCTTTTCCACATCCTTTTATACTCGGCCCCCTTTTTCTCTCTTTTCTCAGTATTCCTGGTGCGGAAGATGGAGAGATTACAAAGGAATGTAAGGGTGCTGTTTCCTCATTTTAAATGTAGACAGGCTCTTCACTGCAAACACTCAGACAAAAAGCTTCTTTTCACCATTTCCTTTTTGTTGTATACCTTCCATAGTGAATTGAGTCATAGTTGATAAATATTTGACAGGATGATTTTGTAGTACTTGTGCTCCTGAACAACATGCACATACAGTACAGTATACTGTTACACTGCAACTGTGAGTGGGATATCTTGATACTAAATGGTTAAATGGAATTTAGTAAGAAATGTAGTTTTTCGCTCAAACAAAAACATGATTGTTTTAGCATTTATTATACTAGTTGGTGTATTTAAAATCTAATCTGGACTTTGTTTGAACAACAAGATTATTTAATTACATTCATACTATTGGATCACATGTAACTTGAACTGTAGTTCAAAGCTTGAATTTTCATTGTGTTAGTGAAGTGGATTTTTGGAGTTATCTTGCTTTCTAATACCAGTTTCTGCACATGAAGCAGATATGTCATGATTTGCACATTTTATGAGCATAGAGCAGATGGTCGGACGCTGTCAAAGGTAATCAGAGTTCTGTGCGATTTTCCAACTGTCTGCTAGAGACAAGTGCTCGAGCAGATCTGCTTGTGTCCAGCTGTATAAATAGGAATGAAGAAAAGGGAAAGTATGATTCATGAGGAGAGGGGTAGAGTTATAGTATGTGTTGCAGATCTTTTTGTTGTAGGAGTAATCAGACTTCTTTCTTTAAAGCCCTAGTATTTATCACTAAATCATACATGGGCAGAATTTCTCTCTGGCGCTGTCCATAAGCCTAGCTAATCAGCAGAGATTGGATATAACGTAGTACAAGTACCAGTACTGTAAGTAAGTAGATTTTTCTTGTATCAGTACTTTACTTCACTATTTATTTTTTTACTTTTTACTCTCACTTATTACTTTTTTACACAAATATCTGTACTTTCTACTTCTTACATTTTCAATACAGGCTTGTTACTTTAGTTTTAATCTTTTTGGTGGCATGATCAATATTTTATCTTCTCACTGAGCGCCGGTTTCCACCCATCAACCTATTTCTGGTGGATTTTTTCATCTACCACTGGTGTATCATTTACTGTTTTTCACACACCACAGACGTAGGCTAGTTTACAAAGGTAACAATGAGCAGGCAGAAGGCAACAAGGAGTGTGGGGTTAATTTGGATTAGACAGAGAGAGTCGGCAATGTAAACTGATAACAGAGACATTCCTGACCACCAGATCATCATCATCATCTTTTCTCTGTTTGTGTTCTATAGTAGTAATGGCTACTTATTTACTTAAGCACAAGTCAAAACCTGTACTTCTTTACTTTCACTTGAGATATAGTAAAGTCAGTACTTCAACTTTTTACCAGAGTCTTTTAAAACATAAGTATCTCTACTTCTACTCAAGTGAAGGATGTGTGTTCTTTTGCCATCTCTGCTAATCAGCATCCATATTACAGGCTGAGGAGCAACCCGATTGATATGTGATGCTGCTGCTGCCTTTGACATTTTGTATAACCCTTAGCTTAGGTCATGGATTTTATCAACTCAAATAAATGAGTTTTGCTATTTTGTTATTCACAAATCAGAAGCTGTCAGTCAGGCTTTATCTCTGCTTGTTTCACAATGGAACATTATTTTTGGATAAAAGATTGTTTTTTCCTGTCAGTTCTATATAAATCCTCTATTAAGTACTCTTGAAAGGCTACATTTTCTATAAAACCCAGATTTGTAGAAAGCAAAGGTTCCAAAATACACAACCCTGGGTGCCATGCTTTGGTTTGGCTGAGCATTTCACCCCACACGCAGGCCACAGAGGCCAGCCGGACAGAGGACACTTTCTCCAGCCGGTCATCAGGTCCATGCTCACTGTTCACAAACAGAGATGCACCCACAGGGGGCACAGACCACGTCTGCTCCTGGGCACCCAGACACACATTCAGTACAGGCTCCTGTTTGTCATCGACCAAATGGTCCTGAAGGAATGCAAAGAGATGTCCAAGAGGACTGACTGTGGAATATGTGGAGGGTAAACAAGAGATGTGTTGGATTCATTTACTCTTGTTCTCAGTTTTGTGACTCTATTTGGACTAAAGTGACCCTAATGAAATGTGTTGCAGGTTACTTAAATTTGTGAGTTACATTCCTGATGATCTAAAAACTACAGTGAATACTACACCATGTGCCTAATAAGTATAGAGGTAAAAGGAGAATGGAAACGAGTAGGGCAATTTCATGGCAGATGTAGTGTGAGCTCCGGTTCACTGCAAAATGGCTAGTCCTTTCTAAATACAGTTTTAAATGTAATGGCCTGTCAGTGTGGATAATCAATAAAGTAGACTAGTACCACTTTTGTGTCAGACACACAGAGTTGGTCGTGCATTCTGTGTAGCAGGGCTTGAAGCTATGAATAGCCCTTGCAGTTATCGTACAGAGCATCATTCTTCTCATGCTGATGTAGGGCTTACTTTGGAGGGGAGTCTGTGGTGTATGTTGGATGCTTTCCTATTCCCCAGGCTGCAGTTGCCATATCAGGTGCTATTTTAATGAGGCTAAAGTTGAAAAATTAGGGAGTGTCTAGTGGTCATTAGAAGTGCCATTGGACAGTAGTGAAACAGAAGTGCAGGTAAATGTTCTTACACTACTTTAATAAAATGAATAAAAAAAAAAAAATTTAGACCTTGGTTTATTTTGTCAATAATGCCCCAGGGTTTGTTTGTGCTTATAGTCATTCATCCACTTTGCCATTTCCCCAAGAATCTTAAATAGCCCAGGCTTCTTGTCCCATATTGAAAAGGGCCTCTACATAAATACAGCCTCAGTCTCACATACCTTGTCTCCCGCACTGTGGTCAGCACCATGTGGTGCTTTTGGATTCCAGGAATCCACCTTGATACCACCATCCTCCCCCATAACTGCCACTTTGCCCCAGTTTATTTCTCTTTTCCTAGATCTCCATTTTAAATATTACTGGGTTAACTGCAGTCAACCATGGAAACTAACCTTGGTAACCCAGTGACATTGTCCTGATATTTAGTTCCTTTATGGTCATACTCTTCCCAGGCATCTGCTGACGGCTTAAGGCATCTAATGAGCTGGTAAAACAGCTCATTAACTCTGTAGGATCTCTAACACACACACACATGTACACACAAAATTGTGTGAATGAGAGGCCTCAGATGTCCAGCAGGATAGAGAAAAGCATGCATTAGCTCTTTCATTGATCTCTGGCTTTTCACAGGGGGATATTTGTGAATTTGAAAAATAAAGTCATCCTGGAGGAGCTAAGGAAGATGAATAGGGTTCTGTGCTGGGCTGTTGGGTGGACTGAACCCCTCTGTTTTGGGTTGTTTTTCCCCCTCCATCAGAGCGGGTACACTAGGCTGCCTGTGCAGAGAGCGGGCGGAAGCAGGACGTGGATGTGTAAAGTGATCTGCAGACCCGCACAGAGCCCCTTTTCAGCACCGTCTGTTCAGCACCGCCATTCTGCTGCGACACATCAGGCAGTTCTCCATCCACATAAACAGCAGCTCACATCAGGGACATCCCAGCATGCACCAGCGCCCCGCTGCCAGCCTCAAAGCCTTACCATGACAGTGAAAGATATTCACCACAGGGACTGGCAAACTGAATGACCAAATATTAGACCACTGAAATACTGCAGTTCAGCACAAAAACAACCCCCAGGCCTTTTCTAAATGCTGAAATGATTAAATTAATTATACCTATTATTTTCATTAATCATAATTCCTTAGGTGGGAGGGTGAATAAAGGAAGCTGAGCTTCAAGCTGTTTCTCACTCAAAACGATATTTCCATTCTCTCTGGGTCTAACAGCTACTTCCTCTCCTGAAGGCTCCCTTCTGTTACTGTCATTCCTATGATCAAATCTTTTCAGCTTTCTTTTAGAGATTTAAACATTGTAAAGTGCCTTGATGTTCATTATATTCCAGCATTGGGAACACTTCCATGTACAGCAGTTGGTTATTCAAGCCATGGGTTGGGTAATTATTCTGTGCCACAGTAGAATCCAGTCCACCTTGTCCGTCAATTTTCCTTCATTTCTGCTTTAAATATTTTCAAACCAGTACCATAAAGTGGTTTGAACAGGATGAGTACCACGTGGCCTCCCACAGCACAAAATAAACAATCACAATAAAAGGATATAGTTAGAATCAGAGAGTAGTGAGTTCAGAAAAGGCACTGGCTTGGTGCTGAATGTGTGAGCCTTTTGTGTGAAGGCCTACTTGTTATTGTTTCCACTTGTGACTGTTGGTTTTTGTCTGGGGTGCCTTTATAACCACTGCCTCTGTTTGAAAAATATTTGACTGTGTATTAAACGCACACGTATGTGAAAATATGCGGTTTTAGTTCGTTGTTAAAAGAACAATAGAGTTTGGTAATGTTTAAAAATTCAGAAATTAAATTTCCTAGGATTCTTTTTAGACTTTAAAATCATTTATTACTTTTCAAGGTTTATTGTGCCAATATTAACTAGTACAAACAGTATTAAGAGAGTGTACATATTATATTGTACTGCTTTTACTGCATGACTCTAAAATATCACATTATGTACTGATACAGTATACAGTACTTAAAAAGGCTGAGTTGTTATTGAGTCATTTAAACATTTCCTTAGACTATTTAAAGGTACTGTGCTTTAGGAAAATGCTAGTACAACGTGACTCACGCATTCAGTGCCTGGAATTCCCTTCTGCTTTTGGCTGGCCAACTACTGCTTTTGGCCCTGCAGGGAAATCTTAAATGTATCGTGCCAAATAAATGAAAAAATGATGTGACTGCAGTAAACCACCCATCTTACTGATGGCCAAAGGCTATTTTAGAAACCAAAAATAAATTTATTCCAATTTATTCCAGAAAAGATAATATGCGGACCACCTTTGTTATGTCTCAAATTTCTTTTTTCTTCCTTTTTTTAATTTTTTAAATTTTATTTTTTTTAAGTATCACCATTTTAAACCACCCCTTTGACCGTTCAGGTACTTACTGTGTCCTCTCTTTAAACTTTGCACTTTTGCCCCAGGTTTTTAACCTTGGTCTGTTGGTGAGATCACTGCTTTTAGTGCTTTCTTTTCACCTTGAGGTTCTGCTTACTTTTACACTTGTAGTAGCAGAGACGTGACCTGGCTAAGCCCGTTCCCTCCTCCCCAAGCCCATTCCAGCTCTCGCTGCTCTCAGCGATGCTATCTCCTCACTGTGAATAAGGAAACAACAGAATGGGGATTAAAGTATCCCTGTTCATGCATTATATTTACGCAGTAATTCCTTCTGTGCAGGAAAGAGATTAGGAAAGAAAGGAGCACATGAGACGACTAAAGGAAAGAGAGGTAAAAGCTAGACAGACTGCACATTAATCAGATCCTACTAACTTAATGGGAAATGTCTGAATTTCTGCCTATCATTCCTCTCATTCCTTTTTGTGAATGTCACCACACTTGAATGCATGTAAAAGCGTATGCATGTGTGCCATTGAGATTTATAGATAGTAAGGCATATAAAGAAGCAATATAAATGTACCTACAATCTTTTATATAACCTTAATGTAAAGTTTATTGCCTACTTGGACACATAGTGAAATATAAAGACAAATGGAATTAGATTGCAGGACCAGTGTTCTTCAACCAGCAGGCAGGAAGGCCATAAGGGACTGTACTGTAAGCCTGAGGCTTCCAAAATTACCATATACCTTCCACTCACACTGACATTCTCACAGCAAAACACACACAAACACACACATTATAACAAATAGTATTTATTGTAGAATTAAAATTAATTGAAATATATCTTCCTTTGACTTAAAAAACTAATTATTGTTGTGCTCTCCGTTACTGTGCTTTTGGTCTCTGTGCTCTCTGTCCTCAGAGCTGAATTGATCACAATTCAGAAATAATTCCTGAGTGACACAATTGGCCATAGCTGAGCTCTTTCTCAGATGATAGGCGCAAACAGCAAAGCCATATGGCCAAAGACGCTAGGGCGCAGTTTGGCAGTGAGACTTAGGCGATCATTTTAACTCAGACTATCCCTAAATGAACTCCATAGAGCACTTTTAGTGAAACAGAGTGAGAGCATCATCGTTCTTCCTTCACACAGTCCTGGACTGATGTCGGCTTTGGAGGCTGCTGAGAGGATATGGAAAGAAATGGAAGTAAACACCAACCTTAGCCAAGCTCCTAGAACCCACATATCATCAATCAGAGCCAAGCTTCTAGAACTTTTTCATGTCTTATGACAGATGGTGCCTCTTTTTTCTCTTTCTCTCTCACACAAAGTCTTTCAGTGAGAGCAAATAAATGCAAATGAGAGGCCAAGAGCCCAGTCCTGCAATGGACAAGTCTAATTTTAAACTTTGAATGAAAAGACCTATGGCAAGATAAATTTCAGCTATTACGGTGGACTTATGTGAAGAATAGACTTGCATATGAAGTATTACTGAACAGAAGATGGATTAATGAAAGCGATGAATGAGCTGGTTAGGTAACATAATAAATTGCATTCAGTACATGGCAGAAATGTGATTCATACTGCTTGATTCAGCTGACTGGCTTCATTGTCTGCTTCCAATACATTTTGGAGTAAATATGGTTTGAAAAAGCTTTTCTCCCCATACATTTAGACTTTTTGAAATAGCAGTCAAACAGACCTAGGCTTTCAGGGGAAAATGACAAGAACATAATATATATATATTTTTTAAAGTAATAGTTGTGGTTATAAAGGTTTAAAACAAAACAGTTGCCAGTATTAAAAACAAATATCCTGTCAATTTAACTTAATATTCTTTCCACTTGCTGAAGTCCTGAGAAATACTTCATGAGCTGGTCAAAATTTGGAAGTTGTGTGAAAAAGTGAGAAAACAATACTTTTTAAATGCCCTGAAAAAAGATTCCATCATGTTTGTGGAATGATGTGGTTAGAAATATGGAAACATACTGGGTCAGAAATGTTCTGGTAATAAAAACTGTCTGAAAGAGAGGGAAAAGGGGAAACTTGGGAGGGGGTAAGGGGAGCTTCTGGAATTACATACTAAAGTGCACCCCCAACCCACACACACACACATACACACATTCTCACACACTCTCACACAAACACATATGTTTTTCTTACTATCTTCAATCTCCTTGTAAGGATCTTAACATGGCATAATTTGTAATGTAGCTAATTAATATGCCTACGCTTTAACTAAACACTAACGTTAGTAATCAAAAGCAAAAAAAAAAATGTGTTTGTTTTTTTATATTTTAAAAAAAGAAAGCTCTAGTTTCTGGAAAACAAAACATTTTTCCCTTCAGGGACCAAGTTGATCTACTCACAAGGTCAAAACAGTCAGACATTTGGTCCCCACTGAGATATAAAAGCATGCCACACACACACACACACACACACACACACACACACACACACACACACACACACACACACACACACAAACACACACACTTTAAACCGCATTTTTTGGGAAGGAGGGTGTCTCAAGCCTGTGGTGGATGTTGCTCACCATCCAGGTTTCTTTAATTGCATCCCAAAATAGGCCTATAACCTCTGATAAAAACCTCATTCAGAGTCAGGCAGAAAGCTAAGTAAACTTCTCATGCACATTATGCACAAAGTGATATAAATGGACTGCTTTGCCACTTTAGCTCCTTTTAATATCTATATATAAAAAATGTCAAATTAGACAAATTTCTTTCCACTGCCCCAGATCTTTTTTTTCACTTTAGAAGAATTAGCTGAGGCCAGGCACAGTTTGCCACCTATGGCTAACATTTCTCAAGTCAAATATTCTTGAAAGGCAATTTGCTTGGGTAATGGATGTTTCCTAAAATAAAAAGAAGGTCGCTCTTCAGAATGTTGGTTTGGCCATGGGTCTGCTGTAAAGCTGCCAGGTGTTTTGGGGGAATGTGTTGTTGTTTCCTTTCCCCATAGATGTGTTTAGGAGTGTGCGGAACGCAGTTAGAGAGGATTAAAGTGTTACCTGACCCATTCTCTCTAAGTCAGCACATAGGATTGGGATACAGTGTGGCCACACTGTAAGCAACTTTACCCCTTCCAATCTCATTATTCCTCACACATACACACACACACACATATACACATTCACATTTTTTGCTCTCGTCTTTAAAGTTCTTCTAGGAAAATAGCATGAGAAGAGTCCAACAGGTGTCTGGAAAAGCTGACGATGTCAGCAAGGTTACCTAGCATTCCTTACAGGTTTACAGTCGGATGAAGAGGGCCATTGTTTGTAAAGGTTTAGGCATCTTAAAGATGCAGCCTTGGTATTTGGTCGAGCTTTTCTAAGTGGACAACATTTTGTTTTTTTTCCTTAATGTAGAAGCCTGCCTAATAGTTTAGAGTCTAGGGGTACATCTTGTAGCCAAAGAAAATGCATGTGCACTACATATGTGTGTGAGTATTAACAGTGTGTATAAATATGTAAAAGACTGAGAGTTTTAGGTTGCTTTAGAAAAAATGATTTTTCCCCCTTTTTTTCTGCCCTTTTGTCTCTCAGTGGAAACTAAAAGATGGATCTACATGCTCATTATTTATATTTCATAAATGTCAAATTTAAATGTAAAGTAGTGTGTTTCTGCATTGGGATAAACTAAACCCATAGTATTCGCACTTAGGCTGACACAGCTACTTAGACACGAGTGAAATCACGTTCATTACCTAATAACAAATCATTTTGGACCCCAGGAGTTCACACCTCAAAGCTATAAAGACAATTTATGCTTTATTTAAGCTTGAATAATGGAAAACTAAGTGCTCAGATGCCATATACAACATTAGATCAACAGACTGCCTGCAGAAAGATCCTCAGAAATGATGGTAGTATGATCTCAGTTGATAAATGGCATAAGAGTCTCTAAGCAAAACAAAAGCACTTTTTTGCTTTAGCATGCACTACATACAAGGGGGAGGGGGAAGGGCAAGGAAAGCTCAGGAAACTGGCTCACTTTTTCTCTTTGCTCTCACTTTGCTATAAGAAAGTAGTCAAAAGTATATCATTCAAGCACACTCACAGAATACTAACTAACACAAATACAAGAGGGTAAAGAGTGAAGACAGACAAAACATTTTAGATTGCACTCACACAGAGCTTGTTTACATTTCAGTTTGTGCACACACAGATGTTCATAAGGAACCCCCTGTCGGCCAAGAATGGCTTCTGGGTGGTGTGTTTGGTGTGGCCATATGGATCTGATGGTGGTATGTGTGGTGCAGGCTGACTTGACACAAAGCCGGAGGAACACACAGGCTTGCCTTAATTGACTTATAAAAGTGCCTAAAATTCTATTTTATGGAACCATTTTAAGACAACGTGCACAGAAAGTAATATCAAGTCATACTTGGTAATCAAATGTGTCACAGGCACAGGCCTTTATTTGCTAGCCAAACTTCTATAAACTTTAATCTGGCTTGTGGATAAGTAAAAGCAAAAAGATCTGACTGGCTAGATATTTAAAGTTATACCAAATAGGCGGTTTGATAAAATGACAGCATAAAAGCTTTAAGATCGCTGGCAGGACACATGGTAGCCATGTGCTTATAGATTTGGATTAGGAAAGTCAAGCTGCCAGTTGTGAAGATATAAATGATCCTGCACTGGTTGTGCACTGACAGCTATGGATTTGGTGCTACTTCTGATAGGTCCATGTGATCACAGCTCTATGTTCTTTGTTGTTAGAGACAGCTTGTGTTCTCTCCTCCACATTTCCTAAGGGCTGGCTGACCTGAACAAATAGTGAATGTAGTATGATATATGGATTAAGAAGGATGGTCCAGGGAGTTCCCACTAGGGAACTTGCACGCTTCTATTCTGCTTTGAGAGAGGAGCAGACATACTGCCTTTGACTGCAGCTGGAGCTGGAGAGAGGATGTGAATTTTCACAGACCGATCCAAACCCAGGCAGAGCTCAGTCTCCAAACCATTATGCTAAATACCAGAGCCAGGCTGAGGACAGGGTCCTTGAAACAGAGCTCTTTCAGAAGTGCAATAAAAAAATTAGTGCAGCTCCACTTGTAGGATATAGGCCATTGTCTCTATTAAAATGTTTTTTAGTGCCCAGGTATGACCCTTAAATCTATAATACAAAGGTCTTTTCTAAGTCACCAAACAATACTGAAATCAAAGTGAGCATAAAAGATGATTAAAAAAAGATTTTAAAAAGATGTCTGGATAAGCATTCATTATATCTGTTGCCAAAATGTGATATTTATTAATGTTGGTTGTAATAAAGCATCTATTATGTTATTTCAATATAAACCAGTTTAAAAAGTCATTTGTGCATCATGATGCAGATAATGCATCAAGTAGATTCATCCCTTTTGTCACTATCAAAAGCATGTGTGTGTGTTTAAGAGTTGTTTAAAATGACATCATTGTTTTTGGAGAGTGGAGAGGAACAGATCAATTTTAAAACACATGAATTTAGCTGACCCCAGGGAAATTGTTTTTTATTTCCAAAGCAAAAATTGACAAATATTGGTCATTTTTACTAGTGTAAAAATTGGTTTTGCTGGTGTTTCTTCTAACATCTATGTATATGACATATACTAAGTGTTTACTCTTACTGGTTAAAATCTTTTTTTTTGTTTATAAAAATATCTTTAATCTCAGAAGGCAGGTCAGATATGACATATTCTAATGCTGCTGTGTCAATTTACCATCCTTTACCCTGTGGATCCATTGTGACAAGGATAAAATGATTACATATAATGAATGATATATATGTGTGGGAGATGTGTGCTTACCTGTGGGTTTTTTCTTCTCTGTTTTGGTACAAGGCTAACCGTGTGTGTGTGTGTGTGTGTGTGTGTAGTCCGCTTCGGCAATTATTCTTCAGGAAAGTGGACTTTTTGGTAACCACCATATAAAATACATTCTGCTGCTAAATACAAACTAAGCTGCAGAAGGCCAAAATAAACATAGGCAGTGTCTGAGATGCCTTAAGAATGACCACCACCTGTCTGAACTCACAACTTATGAATATCACGCAATCATTCATCTCTAATGAAAATAATAAGCCCAAGATCATTTCTATGGCAAGCTAATGATTGACATGGAATGTAATGAATTCCTAGTGTTTGCCAGAGGAGCAGAAGAACAAACAGAACTAAGCCCTGATTTAAGAATCAGTAAATTGAAAGACAAGTGAGAAAAAAATTTTGCATCATGAAATTTACTAATGTACCTGTAGTTAAAGTAAATAAAGAGGTTGGTCATTTTTTTTTTTACACATAAGAATAGTTAAATAGTGACTATTCAAATCACAGTTGTCTAAATATAAGTAAAGTTTTAAAATGCTTTCAAGAATAGCTGGGAGCTTTCTGAACAGCTTTTGAACAATATATTGCAGTGGAAAAAATATTGCTTATTGACAAGTGTAGGTTTTTTTGCAAAGCTGGTGTAATGCTGCCCTCTTTTGGTGAGATATGTTTTTTGTTGGTATAGTTAGCATAGTAGTGCTATAATCCTAAACTTATAAAATATAATTTCTAACCAACAAACAACAGTAGTATTATGTTATAAAACATTATTTTGATAAATTTAACAGTTTGAATATAAATTCATTTAAATGTAGTAGTGGATCAATATATTGTCAGTGTCAAGTGGATAAACAATCCTGACAACCCATTCTTTATTTTTTTCTCTTTTTCCTCAGGGCTTAAGGATGATTACAGATGATCATTTTCTCTTTGATGAAACGAGGAGATAAGGAAGAAGATATAATCTAGTTTTTTTTTCTGCTCGTGCCACTGGAGAAACTTCCAGACTACAGCAGAATGTCATTGTGCCACAAACTCCATAGATAAGGAGCAGACTGCTGAATCAGCTACGTTGGCATCATGGCAGGAGAGGCCAAACAGACATATGCTACCAAAGAGCTGGATGCAGAGATCAACCAGGAAGAAAAGAAGATTGCAAGTGAGCAGTTCAACGCAAAAGCATTTAAAGGATCCCCTGAGCACTTCCAGAATGTGTGTGTGGAGTCACAGACTGTTAACACGAATACTAAGTTTGTAGAAAAGGAGAAAGACAACCCTCAACAACGTGAAGCTGTTATCCGGCCACAGCAGGCAGGAAAAATTGATTTCAAGTTGTTGCAGAACCGGTCGAACTTTGCCAGTGATAGAACATGGCCTAATGGCAAGGTTAGTCCTCAGTCTCCGAATGGAAAGAGTCGTATTCGGGATAAGGGGAAAAAGTCAGGAAAAACAGAGCGTACTAACCCACAGCAGCTGTGCAGACTGAGTACTACAAATTCACGTTCCAATCCCACAATAGGGATAGCTTATCCACAGCAGAAGCTTTCACCTCCCAAGAAGCTGGAGGCCAGCCGAGGCCCTGTCTCAGGCAGCTACAGGTTTCACGTACCAAATATCCCAGAGCGAGAGGCAGAACTGCAGCAGGAGGAGTTTAACCTGAACCGCTGTTTCCAGGAGAGCTCTAACCTCATTTCTCCAAACTATACCTCACAACCAGTGGGCTCTGCCGCAGGGGGCTCTACTCACCAGCACCCAGCATCCACTGCACCTCAGCAACCACCCATTGCATTAGAGACTAATAACACTCAAGCTGTCAACCAAATGCTTTTTCCTGACTTTCAGCTGAGTGGAGCTGACATGTGGCAGTCTCCTGACAGGGTTTTTAGTAATGCTAGTTTTGGGCTCCCATCACAAAAGTCTAACAGTGTTGTGGATGTGAATAAACCCAATAGCTTTGTTCCATTACCATTTCAGTATGGATATCCATTACTGGATAATGCAGACTCCTTTCCTTGTGATCAGAATCCACAGCCACAAGATTTAATACAAGCATCTTTGGGTCCCAACCAAGTGACCCAAAACTCATTTTCTTTTCAGTCCTCTGGGGACGAGCATGAGGTTGTGCAAAGCAATACAAAACTGAATTACGAACAGTCAGCGGACAGGCAATATTCTTTACATTCCAAACCTCCACAGTATGTGCAGACTCCCCATGCGATACCTTCGTCTGTGCATTGCGCAAGAAGTACAGGTGGTAGTGTTAGTAATGGTGATAGCAAAGAATCAAACAATCAACAACCAGATAAGAAAAAGAGTGCTATATGTGACAAGTCAGATAATTATTGTCCAGTAGACACTAAGGATATAGGTGCCCTTGCAGAGGGAAAAAGAGGCTGCCATTCAAAGAACAGTACTTCTAGTCAAAGAATTCTTATTCAAGGCAGTGTTCATCACATCAGAAATATTGCACAGACTCAAGGCCCTCAGATACACTTTTCAAAAAAGACTTACAACAATTCCCCAACAAATATTATCCATGTGGGTTCAGCACCTCTTGACAAAAACAGTAGAGTAACACAGCCATGGGAAGGGCCCAACAAAACCTTTCCATTACCCTTAGATCAGAACTCCACCCCATACCCATTTCAGTGCCAACCTCCCCTTGAGCAAAGACAAAATGCAGGAATTAACAGCCGCATGCCCTGGCAGCAGATCCGCCTTACTGCAGCAATGCCAAACCAAAACAGGATTGAGCTTTCCAGGCAACTTAGTAATCAGCAAATGGCTTTTTTGATAACTCCATCTGACTGGAATGAGGATAGTAAGTCTCAAAAAAGCAACAACCAAAAAACCTCTAACGAATTTCCCAGTAGATCCAGTGAGGTTTTTTCAAAACTGAGGCAAGACAGTGTCAAGCAGGGCTGTAGTACAATATCACCATGTCAGTTTACTAATAAAGTGGAATCAAGCCAAAACCAAGTTGGAGATACTAAAAATAAGTCATTATACTTTCATCCAGTGCATGGCTCTGCACCAAGAACTCCCAGTTACCCTCCACTGCATGTTCCAACTATGGAACTAATGATGGTTTCTCCTTATGATTCCCCCTCACACTCACCCATACAAAACCAATTAGCTAGCAGCACATGCTCCTCTCTTTCACCAGACTCTACTAGCCCTGTCAGCAGTTGCTCTGACGACAGCCAGAAGGCATCTCCATCTCAGTTTTATAACCAGGTGCAAAACAAGCCATCACTAGACAGCCTTAGTTCTAATCAGCATCACTACCATTCAGATGTTTCCCGTAGCCTGCGGTACAACCAAGAAAAAGGCAAAGAGAATATTGTGAGTTTTTCATCAAATAGCAGACATTCGAAACCTAACGTGGAAAGTGGGAAAGGTTGCATGGACAGCTACGGGATGGAGCACCGTCCACCACCACCATATTCAGCTCACCAACTGTTAGCTAGCTCTTTGGCTACAGCAAACCTTGACCAACTCGATGTACTTCTCACATGCAAGCAGTGTGATCAGAATTTTAATAACCTGGCTTCGTTTCTTGATCATAAACAATACTGTGGACAGCATACCTTTGCTCAAAATGACTTCAAAGAAAACCGAAAAGTGGAGGATGCAAAGAAATTTCAGGCAGATCACACAAAAGCTATCTCAACAGGTACCAATTTTGCCATGTCACGGAGTTCATCTGATTTGCACATGTCCCTGCTAGGGCTTAACAAGAATGGGGAGATAATGCCTGACAGTGAAGCCAAAGTTGATGCAAAGGATGACCCTATGAAACTCATGCTGCCATCTGCAACACTCCCTGACTTAGAGATGGAAGATGCTAAGTTAGACAGTCTTATCACTGAGGCATTGAATGGACTTGGTTATCAGTCAGACAATGCTGAAATTGATAGTAGCTTTATTGATGCGTTTGCAGATGATGAGATCACCACTACAAAATGCTCATCTAGTAGACAGACTCTGAAAACCAAAGATTCTGTAATGTTTGAGAGTCGAAGTAAGCATGAATTCACAGCCAGTGAAAAATCATTAACACAGCAAAAGTATACCTTTGATGCAGACTTTGACTGCCTCACTGCTGAAAGCAAACATGCTGATGTTACTTTCAAAGAAAATAACCAGGATTTAGCGACACATATAGAAGGTAACAGAGAGGAGAACTCTCTTCTAAAGAAGGAATCCACCTTGGAGGAAACTAACACACATACAGAATGGGTTAAAGAGACAATAAAGTCAGATAAGACAGCAGATAAAAGTGAGCTTGGTCCCAGGTTTCTCTTGTCCAGAAAGTTTTCAGAAAGAGGTGGACTCAAAACTTTACAAAGCAGCACCCCATCTGTTAAAACACCTACTCTGCAATCCCCATCTGCCACTAGGGGTCCGACACCACAGAGGCCAATAGTGAAGGAGAGGAAAAGGAAAAGGATCAGTGGAGGGAGTTGGAGTAAGGAGCTCATTCACAAAATAGTTCAGCAGAAAAATAAGCTTCATAAGCTCCATGTGAAAGGCACTAAAAACATGCAGTTCTCACTAGTGATGGAGAGAGTGACACCTACAATGCAGAATCCTACTTTCAGAGAGTATGATTACATCTCTGATTCAGATGAGGACTGTGAGCCTGTGAAGATAGCCAGCCAGGGCCGCCTTAGTCAGAGCATTCGTTGCAAGTACACATATACAAAAGAATGTAAAGGAAGAATAAGAGCAGATAAGAACAGGGAAAGTCCATGGAAGCAAGACAAGATAGAGAGCTTTGAATTGAAGAAAGCTGAAACTGTCTCTCCACCTTTAATAAAAGAAATCTCTGGCCATCAAAGGGTGCGTCGGCGAAGCAGCAGATCTTCAACCAGCAGTGAACTCAGCACATCTGTGAGTGTCTCCAGCGAGAGCATCAGTAGCCCTAAAAGCATTGATCGCACAGATTCAGACTGTGAAAAAAGAGTGGAGATAAGGAAAAAAGAACAAGATTCCTTTGATCAGGACAGATCTCCACAAAGAATATTAAAAGAGTCAAGCACATCATTAGCTTTGACCTTCACCAAAAACACAAAACATTATAGCACTGACAAGATTCTACTCTCTGAACTCAAAGACAGTTATACTACGTCAAAGTGTTCAAATGTTATCAGTACAACAGAAGAGACTGCATCAGAGCATACCTTGACTAAAAGTACTGTCAGCCTTGCAACATTCAAAACCACCACAGTGGAGGTGGAGGAAAAAATGGACCACTATGGCTCTGAAATGGGAATTGCTACAAACACAGAGGAGACCACGCCACTAAGCAAAGACTACAAAGATTGCAAACAAGCGAGCACGCATCTCAGAATGACTGGTAAAACAATGAATTCAGTGAAGACCAAAAATGATAAAGAAATCAAAAGAGATCCTGCTTTATTAAAAAGAGGAACATTACACAAGAAGAAAGAGTCACACCAAGATTCAGAATCATCTCCAGTCTCCTTTGAGAACTTTAATAATGATATTTCTGCAATCGAAGAAACAAAGTCTGATCAGACTGACTTGTTCTCTGAGCCTCCATCACTTTGCAGTTCACTTATGGATGAAGTGTGTTTATCTTCTGCTAAAATGAATGATGCACTCCCACAGAAAGACAGATCATGTCTTATGCCATATGCATTAGAGCATGAACAAAGTCTTATGAAATCACCCCTTTCATTTGATACAACATCAATGTTTGGTGACCTTACAGTTGGTGGATTTGACAATAACTTGTATCCGGATATTCAACTAACCAAAGAAAGCTTTAGTCCAATAGACCCTGCAGCTGACAAGAAAGAGCTGTTTGAGTCATCCTTTTCACCATTATTAGAGCAGAGAGATTGGGGCCTAATGGTTGAAGAGGACTCAGACCTAGCAAATAATAAAAAGATCTGTTTTAACCAAGTCCCTTTCCCACTGACAGAGAAAATAATAGACTACCATCCAAATCTCAGTGGTTGTGTCTCTGATGATGAGCTTGAGATTAAGAGAATTGTGACAGAACTTGAGAGCCAGCTCCAGTCAGCTAAGCTAAGTAGTCCTTCTCCACTTGATGGTGAGCCACCAAAACACTTGACTATGAGTAAATTTTCACCATTAAGACTGGATGATCATGTTACTGGAGGTGATCAGAGTAGCATGGAGGTGGTTTGCCAGTCAGAAAGCTTAAGACTTGCTGCACCAGCAGACTCCCACTCAGAACTATTCTCTGAACCTGACCTACCATGGTCCAGTCCAGTTCAGTTTGGGTTACTGGGTGGACAACAGTGTCTTCACACTCCAACGCACCCCACTGTGACAGACACCACACTTCATTTAGGCACAGAAAGCTTACATGAAAAGGGTGGTGCAGAACTAAATATTAAAAACACAGACAAACCAGTGGAAGGAGAAAACAATGGAGAAAAAACAGGGAGTATTGATCCTCTGGGCAAAGCTATGGCCAAATCAGAAGAAATGATTGAACAGGAAATATACACGGAAAACCTCATGAAAAGCCTAGAGGTGATCTCAGATTCTTTATCGTCAGGGCTGGAAACCGCTCAATCATCTGTTCATCAAAAAGAATGCTGCAAAGAACAGGAAAAGAAGGATGGTGATGAAAAGACAGAAAAGACTATGTTCACAATTGAGTCTGAAAGAATGGACTCTAGTTACTCTGTGGAGGAACATACTGAATGCTCATCGGATGTAAATAAAACATTATTGGAACAACCCCCCAAACTTATAACAGGTGACATTTGTGAGTCAAATGTAGGTGGCAAAACAGAAAACTTCAGTGATTCTGAAAATAATGATATCAGTCTGCATGACACAGAGGTAAATGAGCCAAAACCAGCAAGCACTTGTGTTTCAATCAATTACTCAAAAGACTCAACATTACCCTCTGTTATATTTGATCATGAAACTTGTCAACCACCAGTAGAGATGGGGAAAGTTAGTCCTGAAGTAGGAAATGTGGAAGATTTTAATTTAGAAGGTCCTCCCAACAATCCAAATGTCCTGCCAACATTACCAGATGTTCTAAAAGATGAAAGCACAAAGACACTTAAACAGGAAAGCAGCCAAGCAGAAGAGATGTTCATAGAAACAAATGCTACCAAAGATTGCAAAGACATGCTTGAAACCGCATCAGTAAATTATAGTACACAAGCCAATAAGATTGAAAATGGCACAGATGAGAGTGCAAAAGCAAATGATACAAAGCCAGATAGTGGTTCAGTCTTTGAAATAAGAATTAAGTCTCCTCATAGTGAAAATGCCCAAATTCTGGGGAAAGACACAGGCATGATGAGCACACATGAGCAATCACAAATGGACAAACAGGATCAGAACTGTGACGACACATTAAGAATGACATTTTCTGATGCACACAGTTCAATTGGAAAAAATTTACAGACCAATCTTCCTGAGAATCCAAAACTAGAATCTGTACCACCAATTAGCCCATCGCCACTGGTTCCTCCCTATGTTTCTGCAAAGAGTTCCCCCTTGCAAGGAGAAAAGAGTATATTAACCAGTTGTTGGACCAATATTAATATAATTAGCCCTTCCTTGATTGAAGAAACACTAACTATTAAAGGTTCTGCAGATATGGATAATGCCAAGTCACTTAATTGTGAGTCATCCAACACAGCTACTAAGATAAGTAATTCTTTTGCTTCCAATCTGAACCATCCTAAAACTACAGAAAACAAAATATCCAGCTCCAGAACAATGTTAACTGTGGACAGCATCTCCAAACATCCTTTTTATGATGCAAATGAGAAATCAGAATTATTGGATGTTACCCAAAACAAAGACACATTATATGAATTCAAACTAAGCCCCATGAATTATAGTGAAACAAAGTTCACTAGCTGCAGCCAAAGTTCTAAAAACTTAAATAAAAGTATTGATGTTCAGTCCAACATTAAATCAAGCCCAAAAGACAGCCTCAACCTTAATGCTTGTGCACTGACTCTCAATACGGAGCTATCACCAAATTGTCGACTCAGTCCAATACATGTTCAAAATGAGCTTGAACTATCTACCTATGATCACTTGGTCAAACTGGACATACCACATTTTCATGACAGTGCCAACCAAAATGATATTAAATACTGCTGCATTTCACCCACCAATAATCTACATGTGGAGCACAAAGCTTCAGATGATAAGGACCAACTCTCAAAGCTTCACCAAAATAATATGAGCACTTGTCATGTTCCACTTGATTCTATTGATTACATGGATTTAAACATTAATCTTCTGAGGAAGGCAGATGCTGAGAATCTACAGAGTCAGATAACTACTTTCAAACTGGACTCATTGCCTCAGAACCCTATTATGTCTGATGTTCAAGAAACACCAAATCTGAAAGATCAGATACCAGCAGCATCCCTAAGTTTTACAAGTTTGCCAAACTCAGTAATGACTCTGTGCACAAAGCAGTCAGACATAAAGCCCTCGCCAAAAAAATGTGCTGCACAGAATGCAGTTCAAGGAAAATTTCAGTGTGAAATATGCTTGATGTACTTTCGCACTCTACCTGGACTTAAGCGACACAAAGCCATGAAGCACACAGTTAAAACTGAAGGAATAACAACACAAAAGCCAACTTTGAACACCCAAGGCTTTGCGCCACACCCAGTAGATACGGAGCTAAAAGATAACTTGAGGATCCTTGATCCAGTGGTCTTGCTGAATCCTGGCAATGATGGCACACCTGTAACACACTGTAATCTAACAGCTCTGAATTCAATATTTGAAGGCAAAACCAAAGAATCACATGTTTCACAAAGTACAGCGTGTAATGACAGTGAAGACATGTCTCCAATAATTGAGAAAGCAAAGAAAAATAGCAAAGTTAAAAGAAGCAAGAGCATGGATGTCAACAATGAAGGGTTTATTCACAAACTGGTAAAAAAGGACCCTTTCCCAGACGAATTGCTCAGTATACTTAAAACAGACATCCTACAGGCAATTTCTCCAGATTTTCCCACAATGACACAGCCAGAATGTCCTGAGTCACCTGGAAAACTTAGCCCAGCTAACATTCCAAGTTATCAAGAGGTAAAAGTCACAGAAAATGGAGAGGGCTTAGAAAGTGTTGGGGTTAATGAGCAAGAGATACCAACTTTTCCCAAGTGCCCTGAAGTCTTCCACCATGGAGCTGAAGGAGACAATACAACAACAAAGCCAGAAGGTTGTGAAAGCCTAAATGCTTTGGAAAATGATGGCCACGCAAACACCATCATTTCTGGGGAATTTATTGCCATTAAAGAAATATGTGATCCATGCGAGGATCTCTCAACTGCAATCAAAAGTGAGACCACAATTTATCCCACGGATGAAAATGGCTCCCAGTGTGAGAGTTATAAAGATCCACCAATAAGCCACAGTGGACTGAGAACTGACCTTAAAGATCTCTTTGATGATGAAAACACATTCTCCCAATTATTCCCAAGGAATGATGAAATGAAAAGGAAAAAGTGTGCACGTGTTTATGGAAAAAGTAATAAAAAGCAGAAACAAATGCCAAGCTTAGTTTCTGACTATACTGTCTCAAACACCTTTTCTGATAACAATGACGAGCATAAGAAGAAGCCAGACAATATATTTGGCAGTGTGGATGACCATTGTGAATATGAAACAATATCACTTGATGATGCTAAAATGCTTGAGATGTGCCACAAGAGCACGCTAAAAACTTCACCAAATAAAGGTTTTCCACAAACTGCCATATCAGATCATCAGGTTGGGCATGAAGACACTGAAGAAGCGAGAATTAGTGACTTTTTATGCCATACAGAGGGTGCCATTCTTAAACCTACAGTAAACTTAAATGAATCTGAAGACAACAATATAGACACAGGGTCAGATGGCAAGAAAAACTGTACATCTGATGAGACTTGCCAGCTGCAGATGGTCTGTGCTCAAGATAATGTCCCTCGCTACCCAAGCATTAACATTCAGAACTTTAGTACTACATTTCAGCTCCCAGAAATCCCACTGTTTGAGTCTGAAAGAGATATGTCTGTGGTTGAGGCCATTGTGCCCAAGAAATCCCTCAAGAAACCCACAGAACGCAGGAATAGGAAACGAATTGAGACTGGACTGAAGCCTAAGGACAAGCAGTACAAATGCAAGGTGTGTTTCACATGGTTCCTCACATTAGGAGAGCTGGACTTCCACAAGCTTTCTCACAATCCTTCACCTCCTCCAACTTGTTATATGTGTGTCCAGCGCAAATTTAGCTCACGGGAGCAACTTCGAGACCATCTAAAGGAAAAGCATGTCAAGAATAAAGCAGGTGTCTGGACTTGTGGCATGTGCTTAAAGGAAATATCGGATGTTTGGATGTACAACGAACACCTGCGGGAGCATGCTACACAATTTGCCCGAAAGGGTCAGTCTCAAAGTTCCCTACTGGACATGCCAGGTTGCTTCATGCAGGAGAACGCTGTGAAGAACTTCATCTCTTCAATCATGCAACATCAGTCGAAAAAGTCTGTCAAAGGGGAGAATGCCAAATTATCTAAGGAGGAGAGGAAAGCTTCTACAGATGTCTCTGGAGTAGAACAAAAATCCTCAGACACGGCTGAGCCTGAAAATATGAAGAGCAAAGTAGTAAGTGCTGGAGGAGGAAGCAAACATAGTATATATACACCCTTTGAAGTTCTACCCAAAACAGACACCACCGCAAAAAATGTTGAAATGCATCCCAACTGCAAAGATCCCTCACGGGATTGTCACCACTGCGGCAAACAGTTTCCCAAACCATTTAAGCTTCAGCGACACTTGGTGGTTCACAATTTGCAAAAGATTTTCATGTGTCACAAATGTCCAGTTTCATATCAGCAAGCCAAGGAGCTTAAAGATCACCTAAAAAGTGAACATGAGGAGGTGGATGAGCCTGATTCAAAGCACACTACCTTGTACACATGTGAGCTCTGTGCTGATGTTATGCATGTAATTAAGAAGTCCTTCATCTGCAGTACCTGCAACTATACTTTCTCTAAGAAAGAACAGTTTGATCGCCACATGGAAAAACACCTGGCAGGAGGTAGCAAGATATTTAAGTTTAGGGGAGTGGTGAGACCCTACAAGTCTGAAGAGGATGACATTGATATGCCACCAGATAAGAAGAGGAAGGTACTGCCTGAGAATTCTCAAGAAAACAGCTTGAGTGTTCCCAGCATACAAAGTACAGACATACAGAGTCAGAAACCAGTCATAGACAACTCTTTATGCAGCAGCACTGATGAAGACAAACAGCCTACTGACACAAATAATACAAATGTAAAAATTGAGGACGTGGCAGAAGACCTTACTGGGGCTCTGGAAGAACTGAGGGAGCATCAACCCCAAATGACTTCTGCTGAAAACATTCTTAACACAGAAACAATGACCAAGGTAGAAGCTTATGACTTGCATGCAGATGACATTCCAGAAAACGATACCAAAAAGATTGGTACAGATTTCAAAGGTTCCCTGACTAATATCTGTGATGTTAAAGTTGAAGATGATTGTGGAGCAATTCAGACCACATCAACAACGACAATTATAAATGAGAGTAGTGTCCTTGATAACAAGATCAAAGAATACCCAGATTTGGTAACTGCAGATGAGATGGAGGCAGATTCAGATCCGTGCAGTTTGCAATTTCCTAATCAAACAACTAAAAGCATGAAAAGCCATCAAACAGAAGACCTGTTCCCTAAAGGGGACTACAGTCCCAATGTTATCGAACTGCAATCATTACCCTGTGAAATAAATCAACCCAGACAGGACCAGATAAATGAATGTACATCTACAGGGAGAAATGAAAATGAACAAGTCATGAACAATATTGAACAGCCAGTATGTGTTCCGGTAAAAGAAAGAACATCTGTTAAATCAGAGGACAACATTAAACAAAGCCTTCACAATATTACAAAGCCCGGAAGCATTGGCATCACAGATGCTGCAGGTGTAAATCATCCCAAGATTTCCCTTAGCTCCATTACAGCCAAAGAAAAGGACTGTTTGAAACTGAAAAAAAGGAAAGATCTCAAGACGATGCCAAGTTCGCCAAGGACAGCATCCACTGTTACACGTGAGAATCTTGGAATTGAGCAAAAAGTCAAAAAGAAATTTCGCTCCAACAAATGTGAGAGACTTGCTGGTCAAAGTAAAGGTGACATCTCTATTGACTATCCTGTGCTCACATCAGTAAAGGATGAAATGTCCAGTAACAAAATTGTCTCGAAGCACAAAATCGGAACTCTGGACCTACAACCAAAGAGAGGCTCTGACAATTTTTCACCTAAGAAAGGAGAGCTCATTCGTCATTTGAATTGGGATTGCAGAGGAAAGAAAGGTGTACCTGGTAGAGCCATTCATTCTGCCACCTCTAAGGTGTCAGTAACCTCCCTGAACAATTCATTTAACAAATCCCGTCCCAAGCTTGCGGTCAAGTCTGTAGACACGCATTCTTATCATACTGCAGAGTCACACAACAGCCTCCTTAGCAAGCTATTTGGCCAAAGACTCACTGGTTTTAAGATTCCATTAAGGAAGGACACTTCTGAATCCATTAACTGACAATTAGATGCTACTAAGGAGGAGGGAACTATGTTATCCACTAGTTGGCCAAGACAATTTTGTAAATGAGAATGAGATTGTATGCCCCTCCTCTCAGAAATATAATATTTTTTAATTAGTCACTTTATTACCTTGTATCTTTTTGTAAATGTTTTTACATGCTGGTGAGGACATGTGATTAAAGTTTATAAATATGAAATGAACTAGCTGGTTTGCCAGCCAACCTTTACAAAAAAAACAAAAAACTTTATTTTCTCTACCTTGAAGTTACAGAGTTTGTATTTCATGAAAAAAAATGAAAAATAATGGAAAAAAACAGTACTTGAAAGTTAACTGAGATTTTTTTTTCTCAAATTATGCATGACACAATCACCATGTGTTGTAGATGGGTTTTATTTTATTTTTCTTTTCCGCAACAGTACCAAATGTTATTCCATTTCTGAACTACATCAGTGTGCCTTTTTTGTACGCTTCAAAGAATTACGCCTTTATACTAAATACTTACTGTATTGCAGTGACATTCAGTGTATTAGCTTTTGTATAAGCATAATTGGTGCTATATTATTTTGATTCTTAATGTAATGTGAACATAAATGTCCTCTAACTGAAGGGAACATGTAGCGGATACATTCATCAAATCATTCTTGCTGGTACTCTGTAGTTTCTAGGGGAAATGATAAAACATACTGTGCAGAAAGAAAAGGGTTGAAAAGTTTTTATTTGGTCTCCTCAAAAAAGGGGGTATTGGGAAGGATCTTTTTCATGACTAAATTCAGTATAATTTCTGTTTGATTTGATGAACTCAGGTGCTAACAAGGAAAACTCTTGCGCATGAACCCCTTTTTAGGAATTCCTCTCATGCACTGATGTTACTACATACCAAATCCACAATCAGTTAGCTAGATGTCATCCAAATGTTTTATTATTATTACTATTATTTACTAGAACACAAAAGGTGCTTTATCTTGTTTATATGTATCTTATATTGTATTATATTGTAGGTAGATTATTTCTGGTGCAATGCATAATGTCAAAGTTCTATTTTAATAATGTGCAACAGATGAAGAGAATGAGAAAAGGGAATTGCTAAGCCAAGCAAAGGCTTATAAGTGGTTCACAAAATGCCTCATATAAAGTTGGTTATTAAAAATCTGCAGTCTTCCTTTGTTTCTTTGTCTTTTCTAGTAGACTGAGCTGTGCACAGTGTTGTTATGACACATCGAAAACTATTTGAATAATTGCTCATTAGTGTTAATTATAGTGATCTATATTAGCAATCGACCATGAAATCCCCTCCACACACACACACACACACACACACACACACACACACACACACAAATGCAGTTGTATGAATTTACTCTGGATATCTTAATTGCCTTTATTGAGTATATACAATGCAAAAGGGTTACATGTTTAGTTTAGAGTAGATGTATATAGATGCAGTTATACAAATTTTACTTTTCAAATGAGGACATTCTACAGCAGTTAGGTCGACAAGGTTTTGGGTTTTTATTGCTGAATAAACAATAAAATTCTGTTAGGCATTTAAGAGTGTCTGTTGGTTTAAATGATTTAGAAATTATGTTTATATGTAGTTACTGTCTAAATGTGATTTCATATGTATCAAATCAGTTATTATATATATTATTGTTTTATTACTCGCTCTACACCAAGAAAAAATAATGATCTAGTAGAATTGGCATAATAATTTCCCAAAAAAGAGAAATAATTTGAATTACAGAAAGGTTCATAGCACATAAGTAAATGATCCTTACTGATGAATCTTGACAAATGATATACTAGAACAGTAGATCACCCTTGGCTACATGCTGAACTGCGCTGTTATTTTCAGTTGATAGTTCACTCTGTGTTTATTGGCTTGTATCCCTACATGAGTCACATTCACTATCACATAGGAATAAAAAGCCATAAAACACAGCAGCTTATACAGAGACACACCCGAGTTCCCTGGCTTGCAAAATAGCTTGTTCTACCTGGACAGAAGGACGGGTGGACAAAGAGACATTATTACAGTCAAATATGAAACATCAGATGGTTAACAAACCTTTGCAGGAATAAAGTGATTGCTGATTGGGGTTGAAAAAAAATAAATGCAGTGACTTGACAGTGATAATATATTAAAGAGAAAATGTATGAACTAAGTAAAATATTGTCAACGTGTTCACGCATGAAGGCCAAATATATCATGTATAGTTGATATTCTGGATATGGAACAGTGCTTTTCTCCATGTACATATTGTTCTACATGGTCATAATCCTTTTGCTTAAATAATGCATTGCAATTAATTCAAGTTACAATTTGAAAATACTAAAAATAAACAGAAATGCAGTACAAATTGTCAGACAGTAGTTTCAACTTAGCATTAATGATTTGTAATCAATCATGGAAAAAGAGCAACAAAACAAATCCGATAGTATGTCATGTATTGAACAGTTCCGGCAGCAGTAATTGCACAGCTCCTTGACAATCCTGAACTGATTATTTAATCCGCGCAAAAAATCTCCAGGGAAGTGAAACAGCTTTGCTCTTTGAGGTGTAAAGACATTATCTGTGTGGCTGGCCCTAAAATAGCATTGGTTTTCCCAGCTGTTTGCCACACTGCCACTCAAGGAGGGCTGCAGATCGTGAGGCGATAGAAAGGGGTGACTGGTCAGCAATAATGACATGTAAGCAAGTGTGCCGCCTTTCTCTGCTCTCTCTCCCCCTCAACACCTCAATCCCACCAACTCAATCACAGCCCAATGTTACACTTAGCTTTGTATTGATGGAATAAAACAGCATTCCATTACTCAGCCACAATGGGAGAGAAATTATAAACGAGACAAAACGGCACTAGGGAACAGGGGAAAGTGATGGATGTGGTCTTGTTTGGTTCAGGAAGAGCTGTCAGCCCCCTCTATCATGACATGCATGGGGATAATAAGCTTCCCTATTTGGCAGGAGGAAAATCATCATGCCACCTGTTTAGGATTCATTGGGGAATAGAGATCAAGCTTCCATCTCATATAGCCACAGGTGCAGTAGCTAGAGATGAGGTGACGGAATGAGGTCCCAAATCTGAAAAATGGATAGCATGCAACATGGAAGGTGTTAATGCTTAAGTAGAAGGATGGCATTGTGTGGGTTTGTTTGTATCAAAGCTACACCACATGCACTTCAGAAAATGTATTTATGCAGCTCTTTAAAAACATAGTCTTATAGGCCCTTGTGAGCTATGATCTATTTCCCCACAAACTGTACATGCTTTTTTTTTTTTTCATACTGCTTTTATTTCCATTCCATAAAAAAAAAAAAAAAAAATGTGAATCAATAATAAAACATGCACCTTAGATTGTGAAAAAGTATTTGATCTTTTCTGCTTCCTGAGAGAGTTTTACTTGCCTGTCAGCATGATGATAAGTAAAGAGAGCTTTTATAAAGGCAGTAAGGCTAAGTGGTGTAACAAGTACACAAAAGATATTGCCTGTGATCTTTTAGCTGTCTACTAGGATTTACGTTAAAGGTTCAAAAGCCAATGTAAATCACAGTGTTTGGGATTATCTGTATTTCACCACTGTTATTTTTTCAATCTTCTCTGAACAGAAATGTTCAGACAACACTGAAATAGCCCTTAGGAAAGAAAATGAGGAAATGTATACTTCTCACAAGAAGAAACTACCAAGCTGCCACTTTTTTTTTTATTCTCCCTTAATTTCCCATTTAAAAAATAGAAAGGAAACAAATGATTGAGGCTGCATTAGATAAGAACTATAAACACAACAATTGGCTGTGTGGCCTCTGAGGGTCTGCTGATTGAAAGCTAGCTGCTAGCTGCTCTCTGTAATGAGGTGCTGCCCTAAAACCATCATCTAACGTGTCTAGATTTAGATCTACCCTATTGCTTAAATTGTTGTTACAGCCCAGAAGAACCTGTGTGTTGCCTTGCAGCTCAGATGTAGAGAGCCAGGCATAATCAATAGTGTCGTTAATGAACTGGCCAGCGCTTGTGTCAATGGGAGACTAGTTTAGGAGTTACTGCTCTCATATATCTTAATGGCATGGGGTCTTCTTGCAGCCAATAATTTCAAATAAAGATTAATGGAGGCACAACCTGAAAGCTACAATTACTGTTACATGTGTAATACACAAAAAAGCTGTTTTCAACAATGGTGTTTGGGTATTGATAGTACTGTAGTGGCAAGTCTGTTAAATTTTTTACAGATCAAACCTGAGACTATTAGACCTTTTGCACAATGTATCTTCCTCTTAACTGTCATGCCTTGGAGGCCTTTCCTCCTAATGTGAATAGCAGGTTTCACACTAACTGTGTGTGTGTGTGTGTGTGTGTGTGTGTGTGTGTGTGTGTGTGTGTGTGTGTGTGTGTGTGTGTGTGTGTGTGTGTGTGTGTGTGTATGGAAGGAAATGACATGGCCCATGGCAATGACTTCCTCATGACATATTTGATGAGTAAAACCCTGGTTTGTTAGTGACAGTGATCTGATTCAGTGTAGACATCTCACTGGTGAATCTATTACATCAGATAAAGATTGACAACAATGAATAATTTAACAGCCCTTAATGCATGGATGTGCAATGTTAACAGAAAAAAGAAGTAAACATTTTGACAGTGACAACAGTATGTATGAAATTAACTGTATAGTGTAGAGAAAGCATAATTTCTGTGACAAGAGAAAGAACTGTGTCCACACTGATTTTACACCTGATATTTAGGGGGATTTTCTTATTTTTCTTCTTATTATTTTTTTTTTAGATGTTATAGCTTTAGACTGAGTTGGCAAAAGACTGCCCATATATATATATATATATATATATATATATATATATATATATAATTTTTATTTTATGATTTTTTTACATCATATTGTCTACTTTAAGTTCTCAGTATAGTGGATTTTATCTATGCTTTAAGTATTCTGAATAAGCTTTAAGGCTATCTTTGAGACTCAAGATCTTATTTTGCTTGCTTAATTTTATAAAAAAAAAAATATACCAGGATTGTCTGAAACTAATGCTCTAATAGATGACCTAATGCTTTAATAGAGTGCATAAACAGCCAGTGGATCGCAGAATTCCCCAAATGCGGTGAAAGATCCATCAGGGCCTTTAGATATTCAACAGTTTTCCCAAAACATCATGTTTTTGAATGTGGTATAGGTTTTAGAATAATGAACTTAGCCTTATTGCCATTAGATTCCCTACATGTACATTGCAGACAGTATACATTGCAGATGATTAGTAGGTTTATTAATTAATATTACCTGTGGCAGGGAGTGATGACAGATGATGCATTGATCAGTCTAACCAGTCTTGATCCTGTAAAGGTAAACATTTTACTAGTTCTAAATACCACTACATAATCAGCCATTCATACAATTAAACACTGAAATAATTCATTTAAGCATGTACTGGCAGCTGGCCACAAAGCACTCACCTGTGCAAGTACACTCCACCTGTGTCATTCTTTTTCCTCGGCATGCGTTTTTCTTGCTTACACATCCCTCCTTTTCACCTTCCCCCTTGCTCTTTTTTTCCACACTCACAAAAGCATGCAAACTCTTTTTTCACTCTTTCTCTCCACTCTTTCCATTCATACAGGGGGATGAGTTGGTGGGTCCTCATCTGAGCGAACTAGATATCGAGGCTCAGCTGCAGAGACTGACATCATCCTTCCAGCAGAGAAGGTTTTCCCCTCCTGTTTCTCTCTCTCTCTCTCTCTCTCTCTCTCTCTCTCTCTCTCTCTCTCTCTCTCTCTCTCTCTCTCTCTCTCTCTCTCTCTCTCACTCTCTCACTTTCTATCTCACTCTGACTCATTGGCTCACAGCTTTCTTCACTTCCCCCCACCCCCACCGGTGTCATCACTGTGGAGTAAGAAGCCCTTTTGGTCTGAATTGAGTAGACTGAGTGCAAAACAAGAGCTGGGTGTGCTTTGTAAGAAGGGCTTATTTGGAACAACCTCCTCTTTTTATAATATATATATATATATATATATATATATATATATATATATATATATATATATATATATATATTAATTTATATAGAAGACTCATGCTATTAGTTCTCAAGCATATTATTCAGTATCTACTACTGATTACTAATTAAATAGAATAGAATAGAATAGAATAGAATAGAATAGAATAGAATAGAATAGAATAGAATAGAATAAGGCCTGTAGTCCTGATAGTGATGAATAGGAAAAATGTCTGGACACTCTAACTGATCCTGAGGGTTTAAGGGGTTAAAAACAATAAGAGAAGAAGGTGTACCCTTACACAGATCTATGCTGTCCAAGGTTCTGAAAGAGACTTGTAAAAAGACAGCAGGGACCAAGCCAAGCACGGGGAAGGACTCGACCAGATAATAAAAGAAATTGTTTTTCAGGGATGTTGTGAAAGGCAGAGTAGCATTGTGGCCACATGGGTGACACAGTGTAGTTGTTTTCAACTTTAAAATATGACATGCAACTCTACTGTATGTGTAAGCACATCTCTGATATCTAATGCTTTTCTCAGTTCATAAATCGTATCTATTTCCTGCTGAAATGATTATATCATTTATTCTTGAGACATTTTCCATATTTTTTCCAATTACCTTTTTGGAACTTTAGACAAATTGTGAAGCCAGTAGAGTGATGTCATTACATGGCCATTCATTTTTTCACATACAAGCCAATCATATGTTCTGCAACTTTGTCCTATACATAATTGTATAGTGCCACCACTATGTCTGCTCTTGCCATTTACTCTATCCACTCTATATCTCCACACACACACACACACACACACACACACACACACACACACACACACACACACACACACACACACACACACACAGTCACATTTCTCTATCCCTTTTGTCGCATATCTCTATCCCCTCTCCCTCCCGAAGGAATTTCCTGTCCTCTGTCATTTAGATTTTCATTTATCATTGTAAGGTAACACTGTGGCAGCTGTTATTAAAATAGATTACCTCTGCTAAAATAGTGTAATGTGCACTGCAGTGAGCAATTTCACACAAACACATATAACATACTGTAGAGGCACACCAAGATACATGTGTGCATGCATGCAATTAAACATGCATGTAGTATTGTAAGCATGTATTGATATGACACCCATCTTTTGTTTATTCTAGAGCTTGGGGAGGGAGAACAAAATGTATGACGAATTTGACAGAGATGACAGTTAGATAAGGCTGTTTTATCAGTTTGTTTATGTTGACAGCAGCAGCAATGGGGGTTGATGTTACTAATGGATCTGCCATAGCAATGCCATTCATAACAGTAGATTTCATTTTTTTTTTGTCTCTACTAGGGCTTCTCAGGAGGTTGCATTTAGAATTCCTCCTCTTGTTTCCATAGTGACACTTTTTCCTCCTTTGTAAAACTCACACACACAAACACACACACACACACACACACACACACACACACACACACACACACACACACACACACACACACTCTCTCTCTCTCTCTCTCTCTCTCTCTCTCTCTGTGTGTGTGTGTGTGTGTGTGTGTGTGTGTGTGTGTGTGTGTGTGTGTGTGTGTGTGTGTGTGTGTGTCTAGGGAGAGAGAGCGAGAGCGAGAGCAAGAGCGAGAGCGAGAGAAAGCCTGTCTGTGCTTAAAGTGAATTGCAATAAGGAACTTAATAGCTGTGTATATAATTAAGCACCACAATTTAACTGCTCGCTGCTATTATTTTCAATCTTGTACTGTAATCAAATCACTCAGTAAAAGCTGCACAATCATCAGCACTGGCACATTAGCTCAAACACAAACATATTTTCCATGCACTTACCTCTTCATCTGCAAAAGAAAAATCAAATCAAACACGAACCAAAAGACATTACAGCAGGAGTTTAAAAAAAATAGCTGCATAAAGATGAATAGCGTCTCTCAGCCTCTCAGAGGAGGTTGCAAAGCAATTATCTGACTAAAAATGCATCTCATCTAGACACACTACATGCACTTAATCAATTCCAGGGCAGAGGTGGGTGGTAGAGGAATGTAATCAGCTCAGCCATTACACAGAAAGTAGTAGCTCTAAGGACAGGCCATTGGTCCACATTGTAGACTGACAGCAAAAGGATTAATACATTTGCTTTTTCTCTCACCATTAAGACCAATAGCTGCTATTACTCATTCCTTCAATATATATATCTAATTATATCGAGTTTTACCAGTTTGCTTCTACCTAGCACAGATTTTGCCCAACAGGTGATAAAGCTGTGGTGAATGAAAATGGGTCAGGATAATGTGAGTCATCCATGCAGGTGGTCTGCAATTAGATGGGCCATTATGAGCTCTTTTATGATTTGATTATTATACACCCCACTGCGTCAGATTAGCAAACACAGATTCTCACCTTTTCACCAGTAGTCCCAATCATAAGGTAACCATACTTAATAATTAGTTTACTACAAAGCTCATTAGGTCTTCATATAGAGTTTTAAAACTTAACTTGTCAAATAGATTAGAGATGGATTGGTTTACTGTTTGTCTACTATCAGACACTGACTTGCCTTGGGGAATTACTATTAGCTAAGTATTTTCTTTCCATTCCCTTTTTAAAAGCCTATTACAAACTGGATAATGGATTACCTGTAAACACTGAACTAACCATGGACATTGCTCTACTGTTGAACATATTTTTATTGAGCATTTAATTATACTTGAATTAATTTTACCATAGGACATTAGATTACTGTTGGACACTTGGACAATCTATACATTAGAAATTATATTTTTCTTTGATTTCTATATTTTTTGTTATATTTTTATATGTAATAATTTTATATATATTTGTATATATTTCTTGTATCATTACTTTTATATTATTACACTTAATTATAGATTATACTTGAACATCTTAACAAATTGTGATTCAGGATTATATAGTATTAAATTAAAATGATGCTGCATATTAAATCATCAGATCAGGACATCAGATCACCTTAGAACATTGAATTACCCTTAGAGTTTTAAAGACTAGATTTGAAGTTTTATGAAGTAGATAAGCCTTAGACAATAAATTACACATCAAATTATGCTTAGAGATTTTATTATTGGGTTACTCTGATGAAAATGCTTAAACATAAAATTTTTGTTGATTTTGTTTTGTCTTAAGTGTTTTTATATTATATATTGTTTTATATGAAGATGCTGAGATTTTCATTGGGAGTGACGAGGATGGACAAGATTCGAAATGAGTTTATTACTTACTTTATTATTTATTCGAAACGAGTTTACTTTGTGAACGAGGCCCGACTGAGATGGTTTGGACATGTGCAGAGGAGGGACATGGAGTATATCGGTAGAAGAATGCTGAGCATGAAGCCGCCAGGAAGGAGAAAAAGAGGAAGGCCAAGGAGGAGGTTTATGGATGTGGTGAGGGAAGACATGCAGGTAGTTGGGTTGAAAGAGGCAGATGTAGAGGGACAGGGGGGTATGGAGACGGATGAGCCACTGTGGCGACTCCTAATGGGAGAAGCCGAAAGAAGAAGAAGAAGAGGATATTATTTTAAATTATATATTATTATATAATTACAGTATTTTTTTTTATTATTACAAAAACATTTTAGATATTATTTAAGACTCTGTAAAGTAAATTGGAATATTTTTAATGTTAAGTGATATTTCCTGTTTTCCTCATATCTATCATCCTGTGTTAATGTGCCAAGCAAACCATCTGCAAACCGATCCAACCAACTGGGTACAACGGTTTTGTGCAGAATTGTAACAGTGCATCAGCACTTTAGCTTAAATGGGCTTTGGAACAGACTACTGAGAATTGTGTATGTAGTGAATCTGGGAGATAAAAAATGAGAGGGCTGATAGGATAGCATGTTAGCTGTATAGTGCATAAAGCACTCTTTAGTCAGCAAAAGGGCCACGTTTGTTGTGCAGATTGGTGACCAGCTGTTTGTGCAGGATGTATATAGAATTTCTTTGTCTATCTTTGTCTTGTATTATCCTGTAGAGACGAGACAAAGGTAGGACATGGACACTGGGCATAATGTGAAGTGTGGAGGGAGAATCTCATTAGATCCATGATTTATATCAGACTGCTATCTAAAATGAAGGTATTCATTGAATCTTAGAGAAATCACACATTCTTTAGCAGGCTCCCTTTAGAGAGAGAGAGAGAGAGGAGAGAGAGAGAGAGAGAGAGAGAGAGAGAGAGAGAGAAGAGAGAGAGAGAGAGAGAGAGAGAGAGAGAGAGAGAGAGTGCGTGTACGTGTGCATGTGTGTGTCAGTGTGTCCTTGAATCGGTATTCCTTTCTTCACTTTTCTATTTTGTCTTCAATCAATTCTTGAGGTGTAACAGTAGCTATTTCTCTGTGTATAATTGGACTGGATGACAGCCACATTTGAAGTCAGCAGATGAAAGCGTCTCTTGACAATGGAGTGTCTGGCCTGTGACATGACTTGAATGAGGAAGAGACTACACACACACATACACTCTCCGTCTCATCTTGACAGACATGGAATAAGGTAAATGTTGGATTCTATTGCACCTTGCAAGGCTTTTGTTAAAAATTAAGCTCTGTACTGAACTCACAGGTGGAATCACAAAGTTGTTCAAAACTTTCCAATGATTCAGTTATCAGCACAGAATCATCTCCATGTGGGCATTTTAACAGATACATTACTAAAGGTTTACTATTACTGATTGATGTGGGTGCAGTTTTTCAGCTCCTGTCCATCAGGAAAAAGCTACCACCAAAGGACCACTACTACTGACCAGATATTATTTGTGTGATGAAACATTCTCAATACAGTGGTGACATCAGCATGAATGAGTGTGTGGTGTTGCTACAAGTGTATCAAGTACAGCAGCAATGCTGTGGCCTGAAACTGACACTGATGATTAACTAGAGGAAGATTAATATTGTACAAATTAAAAATGGAAAAATTCATTAAATAATAGCATAATTAATTATATACATAATAGCAGGATTAAGAATATGTATCTGTTCACTGTTGCAAGAACTAAACACAGAGGTACATACAAATCTTTTTTTATTTAAAACAGCCTGAAAAGCACATTCAGCATTCTCACTGGGCCATCCACACTCTCTGTATCTCTCTTGTCCACACATCCCATCACTTTTGAGAAAAACAATGATCTAATCTTTAAGAGCAGGGAAGATTTCCAAAAGACCAAAAACAGTTCTTTATTTTTCTGTATTTGCTGTTCGTTTTGTCACTAAGGTAACCAGCATTACCCAAACAACTCTACTGCCAGCCACTTGCATTAAAAGCATAATTTCCCCCCATGGATGTGCACACACACACACACACACACACACACACACACACACACACACACACACACACACACACACACACACACAAAACATCTCTATCTCTACAAGCCATGATAGAGGTAAACATCCTCCTTAATTTATACATTCACACAGTGGAGAATGAAAAACATTAACACGTCTAAGAAACGTCTAGCTTTACACTTCCTCTAAAGTATCAAGACTCCTTGATAAAGACAAAATCCTAATGATTGTGTAATTATAACCTAAAGGAAGTCTTAACCTAAAGACTTTTTGGAATTTTGATCCAATATGACTTTTTTTCCAATTTATTGCCACAGCATACTAAGAGGCATTATTATAAATACTGTATGATATGCTGTGGTCAAATAATAAAAAAATATATATATATTTTGAAATGACAGCTTTTGACAGGGGAATACAAAATATTATGTAAATGTATGACACATTAACAATGAATATTTAATTTCTATTCTAATTCCCAACTCAGTATAGCCAGCATTTATCTCTGAATATGTATATAATACATCCTTATTGGTTTCTGCTAATGCTAATGCCTAACCCGAATCTTTCTGTTACCAGCTAAAAGTTCCTATATATATATATATATATATAAATATATATATATATATATATATATATATATATATATATACAGTGAGGAAAATAAGTATTTGAACACCCTGCTATTTTGCAAGTTCTCCCACTTAGAAATCATGGAGGGGTCAGAAATTGTCATCGTAGGTGCATGTCCACTGCTAGAGACATAATCTAAAAAAAAAAAATCCAGAAATCACAATATATGATTTTTAAACTATTTATTTGTATGATACAGTTGCAAATAAGTATTTGAACACCTGTCTATCAGCTAGAATTCTGACCCTCAAAGACCTGTTAGTCTGCGTTTAAAATGTCCACCTCCACTACATTTATTATCCTAAATTAGATGCACCTGTTTGAGGTAGTTAGCTGCATAAAGACACCTGTCCACCCCATACAATCAGTAAGAATCCAACTACTAACATGGCCAAGACCAAAGAGCTGTCCAAAGACATTAGAGACAAAATTGTACAACGCCACAAGGCTGGAAAGGGCTACGGGGAAATTGCCAAGCAGCTTGGTGAAAAAAGGTACACTGTTGGAGCAATCATTAGAAAATGAAAGAAGCTAAACATGACTGTCAATCTCCCTCGGACTGGGGCTCCATACAAGATCTCACCTCATGGGGTCTCAATGATCCTAAGGAAGGTGAGAAATCAGCCCAGAACTACACTGGATGAGCTGGTCAATGACCTGAAAAGAGCTGGGACCACCGTTTCCAAGGTTACTGTTGGTAATACACTAAGACGTCATGGTTTAAAATCATGCATGGCACGGAAGGTTCCCCTGCTTAAACCAGCACATGTCCAGGCACGTCTTAAGTTTGCCAATGACTATTTGGATGATCCAGAGGAGTCATCGGAGAAAGCCATGTGGTCAGATGAGACCAAAATAGAACTTTTGGGTCATAATTCCACTAAACGTGTTTGGAGGAAGAAGAATGATGAGTACCATCCCAAGAACACCATCCCTACTGTGAAGCATGGGGGTGGTAGCATCATGCTTTGGGGGTGTTTTTCTGCACATGGGACAGGGCGACTGTATTAAGGAGAGGATGCCCGAGGCCATGTATTGCAAGATTTTGGGGAACAACCTCCTTCCCTCAGTTAGAGCATTGAAGATGGGTTGAGGCTGGGTCTTCCAACATGACAATGACCCAAAGCACACAGCCAGGATAACCAAGGAGTGGCTCTGTAAGAAGCATATCAAGGTTCTGGCATGGCCTAGCCAGTCTCCAGACCTAAACCCAATAGAGAATCTTTGGAGGGAGCTCAAACTCCGTGTTTCTCAGCGACAGGCCAGAAACCTGACTGATCTAGAAAAGATCTGTGTGGAGGAGTGGGCCAAAATCCCTCCTGCAGTGTGTGCAAACCTGGTGAAAAACTACAGGAAACGTTTGACCTTTGTAATTGCAAACAAAGGCTACTGTACCAAATATTAACATTGACTTTCTCAGGTGTTCAAATACTAATTTGCTGCTGTATCATACAAATAAATAGTTAAAAAATCATACATTGTGATTTCTGGATTTCTTTTTTTAGATTATGTCTCTCACGGTGGACATGCACCTACAATGACAATTTCAGACCCCTCCATGATTTCTAAGTGGGAGAACTTGCAAAATAGCAGGGTGTTCAAATACTTATTTTCCTCACTGTATATATATATATATATATATATATATAGTAAGTGGAATTCTAAATCATGCAGAGTACTTAATGCTTTTAAATAACTGTAAATTGGTTTGTCTTGAGCTAGTTCTGCAAATTGACACAGGGTGCCTTTTTTAAAGCAACCGACAAAAGTGCCTTCACCTTAGTGAGTTCCACTTAATTATATACAGTAAGGAAAATAAGTATTTGAACACCCTGCTATTTTGCAAGTTCTCCCACTTAGAAATCATGGAGGGGTCTGAAATTGTCATCGTAGGTGCATGTCCACTGTGAAAGACATAATCTAAAAAAAAATCCAGAAATCACAATGTATGATTTTTTAACTATTTATTTGTATGATACTGCTGCAAAAAAAGTATTTGAACACCTGAGAAAGTCAATGTTAATATTTGGTACAGTAGCCTTTGTTTGCAATTACAGAGGTCAAACGTTTCCTGTAGTTTTTCACCAGGTTTGCACACACTGCAGGAGGGATTTTGGCCCACTCCTCCACACAGATCTTCTCTAGATCAGTCAGGTTTCTGGCCTGTCGCTGAGAAACACGGAGTTTGAGCTCCCTCCAAAGATTCTTTATTGGGTTTAGGTCTGGAGACTGGCTAGGCCATGCCAGAACCTAGATATGCTTCTTACAGAGCCACTACTTGGTAATCCTGGCTGTGTGCTTCGGGTCATTGTCATGTTGGAAGACCCAGCCTCGACCCATCTTCAATGCTCTAACTGAGGGAAGAGGTTGTTCCCCAAAATCTCGCAATACATGGCCCCATTCATCGTCTCATGGTGCAGTCGCCCTGTCCCATGTGCAGAAAAACACCCACAAAGCATGATGCTACCACCCCCATGCTTCACAGTAGGGATGGTGTTCTTGGGATGGTACTCATCATTCTTCTTCCTCCAAACACGTTTAGTGGAATTATGACCCAAAAGTTCTATTTTGGTCTCATCTGACCACATGACTTTCTCCCATGACTCCTCTGGATCATCCAAATGGTCATTTGCAAACTTAAGACATGCCTGGACATGTGCTGGTATAAGCAGGGGAACCTTCTGTGCCATGCATGATTTCAAACCATGACATCTTAGTGTATTACCAACAGTAACCTTGGAAACGGTGGTCCCAGCTCTTTTCAGGTCATTGACCAGCTCCTCCCGTGTAGTTCTGGGCTGATTTCTCACCTTCCTTAGGATCATTGAGACCCCACGAGGTGAGATCTTGCATGGAGCCCCAGTCCGAGGGAGATTGACAGTCATGTTTAGCTTCTTCCATTTTCTAATGATTGCTCCAACAGTGGACCTTTTTTCACCAAGCTGCTTGGCAATTTCCCCGTAGCCCTTTCCAGCCTTGTGGAGGTGTACAATTTTGTCTCTAGTGTCCTTGGACAGCTCTTTGGTCTTGGCCATGTTAGTAGTTGGATTCTTACTGATTGTATGGGGTGGACAGGTGTCTTTATGCAGCTAACGACCTCAAACAGTTGCATCTCATTTAGGATAATAAATGTAGTGGAGGTGGACATTTTAAAGGCAGACTAACAGGTCTTTGAGGGTCAGAATTCTAGCTGATAGACAGGTGTTCAAATACTTATTTGCAGTTGTATCATACAAATAAATAGTTTAAAAATCATATATTGTGATTTCTGGATTTTTCTTTTTAGATTATGTCTCTCACAGTGGACATGCACCTACAATGACAATTTCAGACCCCTCCATGATTTCTAAGTGGGAGAACTTGCAAATTAGCAGGGTGTTCAAATACTTATTTTCCTCACTGTATATGTATATATAAAACTGCATGTCTTGTATACTCCAGCAATTTGCCAATTAAACAAAATGGCAACAAATATTATTTCATCTATTTATATAGTCTGCAAAACACTTCCCCATGATTCTCTCCTCAATGAAAACTTTACAATATCAATAATTACAAATGTCTATGCAAGCATCTCTCATGCAAACCCTTGTGTAAGTGTTTAATATAAACCTCTAATTTTCTTTGCAGCCAGCACTATTGTCAGCTTTATTATATTAATTTAATCAATCTTCTGGCTAGTCAGAAGAGAATTCAAAGGCACTTTTGTAAAATATGATTAAATAGTGTTCTTGAAGACTGTGTTGTTCAGTCGGTTGTTGTACTAATAACACACTAAGCTCACATTTACCTTTAATATTTAGTTACAGATAGTCAGTGGAATTATTCATGGCAAATTAATGGCATAATTCAGGTTTCCTTTGCTATGGTGGGGCTTGAACCCCCAACTCCATGGGGACCGGTCGATTGGTAAACCAAGACCTTACCCACTGAGCTATCACTCCTTCAATTCAGGTTTTCATTTAAAAATGTCTCTTTACAGTATTATTTTACAAAGGACTAAAAGCCACCTATGGTACTATAAATGGAAGTTATTCTGTGATGTAACTGTACTGGAGCTCCCCAGTTTGTGTCAGATTTTACTGAAGAGCATTGAACTGTGGGTGAGCTGATTTACATGAGCAAGATTTTCAAACTAACATTACCATAGGGCTAGCTAGCTAGCTAGATAGCTAGCTAGATAGATAGATAGATAGATAGATAGATAGATAGATAGATAGATAGATAGATAGAAGGAAATACCCTGATTTAACACAAATGTTTTGCAGACTAGTGCTTGGATTCCACTTAGCTGTTTGCTTGGTGTGTAAGCAGGAGGAGGTGCACAAATGGCCAGCATGGAGAGAGATGATCAGTGAGCCTGGAGGAGAGGATGACCATGCCACTAGCCTGGTGAAGCCTGATGGTGATGGATGTGGTAATAAAAGGCTGGTCGTTCTGTCGGCTGCCTGGGATGAATGTGGTTTGAATCACCCATGTGAGACTGCTCAGATGGCGAGGAAGGTGAATGTCATGTTCATACACAAATGCATATACAGTATGTATTTTCGAACACACACACACACACACACACACACACACACACACACACACACACACACACACACACACACATATATATATATATATATATATATATATATATATATATATATATATATATATATATATATATATATATATATATATATATATATATATATATATACAGACCTCAGTTGTGAATTCACCTAAGCACAGAGCAAATCAAGCAAACAAGATCAAGTAAGGATTTACATCAGCCCCAACACACTCATCAATTATTCAGGTTAACTAAGACTGGAGGGCTTTGAGGAGTACAAAGCAATTGGTTATGATTGACAGACTGCTTGCTTTGACTTTGATATTAATAATGTTTGACAAAAAAAAAACACCACTTTGAACTTGTGGTATGTTCAAGCATACACAAAACATCTGTATGATCTCTATTGTATATGAAATTCAACATTGTTTTAATTGGGTTAAGTGTACTAGGTAGTATAGGTTGCCAAAGTGTTGTGCTGTACAGATTAAAAGCTACATTTCATATGCTAAAATATTTTTATATGCACTGAAATATAGATAAAATTTATTTTCTTTGTTGTTTTTGATAAACCACTAAAGAATATGAATTATCCTCACAAGATCATTTTAAAGCTTGTTCTACTGTCTTCCTTCTAATGCTGCAGTGCTATCCAGCATTTATATAATCACCCCTGAAAATTAAATGTTGTAGGAGCTCTTATAAGAATTTGAGCAGTAGACAGGTAAGATTGCTTTATTCTGTCATTGTAAAGAAGAAATCACAAGGACCCAGTGGTTGATCTAATGCTATCAGAAAACTTGTAATTACTGTCTGTATAAATAGAGAGGTCCAGCACATCATAGTTCTTAATTCATATTTGAATCAGTTTTGTGAAGATTGACTGGGGAAGGTGAGAAAGAGAGATTGTGGAGGTAAACCTGTCACCAGCACAGCATTTATAAGAAAATCTATGTAAGCTAAAGCACTTAGGAGAACAAGCGTGAACCAAGAACCTAACCTAGGGGAACTCCTGTAATGAAGCTCTTAGGTGATAAAACTGCCCACTGTGTAAAAACTGCATTAGTGCATTTTTGACAGCATTTAGTTTTAATTCTTGAGTAATATATTACACCATACATTTCTACTCTTAGGCCCATCAGGCAACAGTGAATACCAAACACACAATATGCAAATGCATATATAAGTGTAATTATTTGTTACACAGTCAGAAGGTCATCAGGAAATCAGTGCAAGCATTTCTTTTGCACTGTATCAATCAGCCTCTCCAAATTAAATTTAAAATTTTCATACTCATACTTTCATAAACACACAGCATCAGAGAAAAATACAAAAGGCAATATAATTATTAGGACCAGCTACAAAACACCAAAAAGTGCAAGTGTACAAGGAAACAATTATAATTAACAAAAGCTTAATAATAGTACCCAAAGTAAAAATGTACAACTGCTAATACAAACCAAATTCCAAAATAGTTGGGACACTTGTTAAATTGTAAATTAAAACAGTGTGCGAATCTCATAAATCCATATTCTATCCACAATAAAACAAAAAAAGCATCATGTCTTTTATCCATATATATCTGGGAACTGAGAAGACCAGTTGCTAAGGTTTGGGCAGAGGAATTTTGTCCCATATGTGTCTGATACAGGATTCTAGCTTCTTAACAGTTATTGGTGTCCTTTCTTGTATTAATAATTTCATTTATCACTTTCAACATTTGATATGTTCATATTTTATTGTAAATAAAATATAAGTTTATTAGATTTGTAAATTATTGCATTCCTTTTTTATTCACAATTTGTACAGTGTCCCAACTTTTTTTGGAATCGGGTTTGTACTATGTATTATTTATAGACAGTGTTGTATATTGTTGCCGAATGGTTAAAATAAAGAAAACTTAACTACAGCAAAAAGGGAAATCAGTGGTTACTGAATACTAATAATCTAGCCTTATTTTTAGCATTCATTTAATAAAGCAGTAGATCATATTCTCACATACCAATCTATAGACTGAACAAGAGAAAGAATTACAATCTAAGCTGAAGTCTAGGGGCATAAAATCTAATTTAAGTGAACACTACTTAGGCAAACCACAGGACAAACAAACAAATAAAGTATAACTTTCACTGTTATTTTGGTGCAGCTTTTAAAAGTGTAGCTGTATAAGCAGCTGTAACGCAATGGCCATGCAAAACCATTTACTACCAAACTACCATTTTTCCATAAAATGATACCTCATTCATCACTCATTCAGCACTTATAATAGACCTAAAGTAATATGCTAAAATAAGTGTCAAATAATTTTCTTCTGAATATTCTTAAGATTTTTTGCTGTGAACTTCTGTTATATCAGGGTTAGGGTTAGGGTTAGGCATTATATTAGGGTGTATGACATTATACTTGTTATTTTATATTCTTACAAATCTCTACAAGCAGAAAAATTTATTGTTTTTACAATATTTTATGAAACAATTTAATATGCAGCTGATTGCAAATGTTTGCATCCCCCACAATGTCTGGGTGAGTAAATGTACCTCAATCAAATCAAAGAATTTCCAGAAGCTAAAAATAAATATGATTTAACAAAATAACATGCAATAATCTACATACACGTTGTTTAAAAAGAACAAGAAATTTTACATGGCTCTTGTCCTTTAGACCGGCACTGAAGTTTAATTAATAGAAGATAAACTAATCAGTTAAAAGCATGAACTCATTAGATATAGTTGAAGATTGTTGAAATTTAGGCAAATTTAAGCAATGAATATAATGTTCATGCAGAATACATTTCTGAATAAAATTATATTTTTAAATTTATACTTACAAGTTGTTTTTATTTTAAAGATGCAAAATATATATTTTGTTTTTGTTGATAGCTTTGATTCTAAAATAGTAGGAAGTAAAAAATTAAGAAAGAGAGCAAGTAAACCCAAACTTTAATATTGGCAGTGTGTTAGTATAGAAATTCTATTTACACTGCTTATTTATGATTAAATGAAAGAAGAGGAGGTCACCACTCACTCAGTCACGGGCAGCTGACCTGACAACTGAATGAGGCTGTTTATGTTTTGGGGTTGTGGCAGGGCTCTTATGCTTTGAACTACTGAAAACTGTGGCTGTTGGAATACATCATGAATGTTTCATGAACATTCACTACTTGAATAAAAGCTGCATTTGCATCTACTAAAAAATAATCCTTGTATATGAGTAGTTCCATAGGAAGTCTTGTGTTGTCTATTTTTAGCAGCATTATTTGAAGCTTCCAGACATTACTGCGCAAAGTTTGAGTCTACCTTTAGCAGCATGAACCGAAGCAGAAGTATGGCTCATTAAGGACTGAACATTTAGTAACAAGGTCAGGACCTAGCTGACACCAGGTACAGTTCAGTCTGCAAAATAATATTGAAAATGAGAGCGAGAGAGAGAGAGAGAGAGAGAGAGAGAGAGAGAGAGAGAGAGAGAGAGAGAGAGAGAGAGAGAGAGAGAGAGAGAGAGAGAAGAGAGATTTAGTTGAGAATGCTTCGGCATTTCTGTACATGGCTACTGTGAATCTGGCAGTTATCACTTTTTGAACATTGTCCATGTCTAGCCTCTCTCTGCCCACCAGAGGCCCTGAAAATGAATAGTGATTGGTTTCAGGGTGAAAGTGTATGTGTGTGTATGTGTGTGTGTGTGTGTGTGTGTGTGTGTGTGTGTGTGTGTGTGTGTGTGTGTGTGTGTGTGTGAGAGAGAGAGAGAGAGAGAGAGAGAGAGAGAGAGAGAGAGAGAGAGAGAGAGAGAGAGAGAGAGAGAGAGAGGTGGGTAGAGTTAAAGAGTGAGAGTAAATGGTTTTTATCAAACCTTCAGGCTCTTTATGTCATCTGCAGATTACAGAGCTGGGGAGAGTGTGATTGACAGAGTCTGGTCTAAGCTGGCCATGGGGAAAGAAGGTGGGGGGTGGTGGGCCAACAGGGATTTGCACTGACTGCTCAAGCTTCTATTACCCTTACTATTCTGTCACACCATGTGGCACAGTGAAAAAGCCTCTGTCTCCATAATTTAATATTCTCTTTCTTTGCCTTTCTTTCTCCTTCTGTCTCAATGGAAAAGGGAAGGGCATCTTTTGTTCTAGATAAGCGTTAATTATTTCTTTTAGCAAATGCTGCAGGAAAACAGTCAAAACTACAAACCTCCACTGGTTATTGAACACACAGAAAGAAAAGAAATGTACATGAAATGCTTTCAACACAACATGCTATCTGAAGGTGTTTACAGTAATATCAGTAGTTGTCTATTGTGTAAAGAGTCAAACATACAGTATAGTGCAAGTGCTAGAATGTTACTTTGGGTTTCATTTCCTGATATTTGCATACAGATACACAATATTGCCAAAAAATATTGGGTCACCTGACCGTTCCTGCTATATGTGGTTCTTCCCCAAACTTTCACCACAAAGCTGGAGGCAGTCAATTGTATCGGACGTCTTTAGAAGCTCTAAAATAAAGTTTTGAATTCACTTGAATTTGGAAACCCAAACCTGTTCCAGAATGGCAATCCCCCTGTGCACAAAGTGAGCTCCTTGAAGATCTGGTTTACATGCTTTGGAGAGGAAGATCTTGAGTGGCCTGCTATGGAGCTCTGATCTCATCCCTACTGAACACCTTTGGGATGAATTGGAACGCTGACAGCACCCCAGGCCTGCTCGCCTACTGTTCATCAGTACCTGCCTTTCATAATACTCTCGTGGCTGATGAACACATATTCATAAGCACACTCCAAAATCTAGTGGAACATCTTTCCAGAAGAGTGGAGGAAATTATAAGAGCAATATGGAATGTAATGCTCAAAAATCACATACCATAATTATGACCAGGTTACCCAATACTTTCGGCAATGTAATGTATGATAATTGAAATGAAACATTGCAAACCAGACAATATTTAAAAAGGTCTAAAACATTTAAAGATTTTTCCCACTTATGGCATTAATTTTGTTGGCAGTGTGTTTTGGGTCATTTTTGCTGCATTATGAAGTTCCTCAGGGGCAACTCATCTCATTCATTCTGATGCTAGCATCATGTGTTTATCAATAATCATTACAAATTTGTGAAAGTTTGTGGCCCTGTTTTTTAATGGTCACAAAGCCCACACTTTTCCACACTTTGGCCTTTACATCATATTGGCAATGGTGAATCCATACCTTTTGTGACTCATCTCTGTATTTCTTTGTAATTCTTTCCTTTCACGTATTACTTCTCACTTATGACGTCTTTAAACAGTGGATTGTGATCCATTCACCCCGGCCTTGTAGAGGTTGTTGATGACTGTTATGCAATTTTTCTCTCAATTGTTGTTTTCTTTGTCTGACCTACTTGATTGCACAGCAGTTTTTTTAAGACATCACAAAATGTTGCACAGGCTATACATAATGCTTTTGCATTGGATTAAAATAGAGAGCTCTCCTTTTGTTTAACATTTTTAAAAACAAATGAAGCCTCCACAGGAAAAACCCTGGTCTCAATCTAATAGTAGATATTCAGAGATATTAATTGTTCGAATAATCAATCTTGGAACACCTCAGCAATGCATGACTTGGTCATTGTGACATTCCGATATTTCTGACCACATAAAAATAGGTAGGATTTAATAAATGATGCCATGTTCACATCGAGATGTAAAAATCAGCAAATGAAAGCTGGCATGGTATAATTTAAGATTAAACCTAAATCTATTTAGTGTATAGCAAAAACAAGTATTTTAAGATTTCTCTATGGTGCACTGAGTAACATTTACACATTTTCAGTTTGGCAATATAAAGATAGGATGTTCCCTCTCAACTTATTAGTTTTTAATCACATATGGGCTTACAAATATTTGTATAACGGTATTCTGACTTCAAACGCTACTCATCACGTTTACACTGAGTTCTACTTTATACTAGATTAAGTGTGCTTTTTTATTTGACATTTTCTGTTACAGTTGGCGGCACACAATTTAAAGCTAACAATATATATATATATATATATATATATATATATATATATATATATATATATATATATATATATATATATATATATATATATATATATATATTTTTTTTTTTTTTTTTTTTTTTTTAACACCAAAATGAGTGACAGTTGTTAATCTAACTCGGCAAAATAACGACAGCAAATGGTGACCCCATTCATCATTCCAACTTTAATAGAACAAATGTCTGCTTACATCTCCTACAGTCCTCCTTAAATTGGTTCCAACTGAAGTAGAGCTTTTCTGATTACTGCAAATGATTTATCAGATTGAATAAAATGTGCCTTACTTAATGTTAAACTTAATTTAGAACATTGCCTTACCAACATGTATAAAGATAGATTTTTAAGCAAAATCATGTCCTAAATGTAATTTTATATGGTAAATGTAATTACGACTTCAACCTTTGAAGGATGATACAGTGCCATAGATTAAATCAGGGAATATCCATGAGTGTGTGTAGTTTTAATATCATAAGAGACAGAGGATGCGGGAGTGTGGTTAGAATGGTAGAAGTGCGCACTCTAGTGGACTGTAACAAAAAAGCAGGTTTAAGCCTTAACGGAAAAATGAAGCATCTCTAATTTCTCAAAATGATTACATTTTTTTCTCAACTGCTTTCAGTCATTTCTCACAACAGAACTGCATTTCTCAAAACTACTCGTCCCACCGTCAGAACCTGTTGTCAGTTCTTCACATCATATCAGCAATGTCTTGTTGTTTTCATCAATTTGCAATTGCTTTTGGACAACATGCAAATGGTTCTGTACATCTGTCAGCTGCTTTAGACAATTCTTGTTGCTCTTGTCCTGCTGTGCAAAATAACTTGTCCTGGTTCTCAGCTGAAATGTCACAACCACCAAACCAATTAGTCTTTTTCTCAGGTTGGAAGTCTGTACTATCAAAATGAGTGAACATGTTCTCAGAATTGTATGTCTATACAGATTTCTACAAATTGTGAGTACATGTTTGCTAAGAAATATGTCCAATATTGACAAAGAGAAACATGTGCAACTCTAGACTAACCAATGATCAACCAGTTCTGTGAAATAGCTCAGAGGTGCAACTCATGAAGACTGATTTGGCAGGGTCACATATATGTACAGTGCACAACGCAAGTGTTCCCCTTTCTGATAATGGAAGCTGAAGGAAGAAGAAGAGGATTAAGACTGCGTGGTGGAAGAGTACAGAGACACAGAAGAGGAAGGGGTATAAGATGGCAAAGATACACAGCGATTCCAGATGAAATCAGGGCCACACTGGTGGATCACGTTATTAATCATGGCCTTACAATGGAAGAGGCTGGTCGAAGGGTGCAGCCAAATGTTGGAAGAACAACTGTGTCATCAATAATTCAAACATTTCGTAGAGAGAACAGGTATGTAATGTACTGTATAGTAAAGTAATACTGTAGACTTACTGTTACATATACTGTAACACACCTTAGGTTTTCCATGCATACAGTATTCTTAGTTATTTACTGTATGAATCAAAATCCTGTGATCCTTATACTTCTATAATTTACAATATATTTTCTCATGTAGGACTGCAAGACAACCTCGCAGGGGTGGCAGAGGGCCCCTTTTCACACCTCAGCAGGAGGAAGCAATTTACACCCTGGTTATGTCTAACAATGCCATAAAACTAAGGGAGATACAAAGTGCTGTTGTTGAAGACAACAGTATATTTGAAAATATACAATCTGTGAGCATTTCAACTATAGACAGGGTCTTGAAAAGACATGTAATCACTATGAAGCAGCTGTACAATGTACCCTTTGAAAGAAATGCTGACAGAGTGAAAGAGCTACCACTCCAGTTTGTACAGGTATGTTGTATAACCACTATACTGTAAGAGTAACTTCTACACATTTGATATTGGTGGAACTTCATAGATCTTTACATTTGATGTAGCTGTAAACAATGAAGACAAATTCAGTAATTTATGCACACTGTTATTTCTGGTATATAGCGCATAATGGAAATGGAATCAAGAGAACCACCTCACAACTTCATATACTTGGATGAGGCTGGCTTCAACCTGGCCAAAGGCAGAAGGCGTGGTAGAAATCTAATCGGCCAGAGAGCTACTGTTGATGTCCCAGGCCAATGTGGAGGAAACATCACTATGTGTGCTGCTATTTCAGACCAAGGTGTGCTAGCTCATATTCCTATTATGGGGCCGTACGACACACAGCATCTCCTTACATTCTTAGACAATCTCTATAAAAATGTCATTCCTGAAGATGAGAGGGACCTCAATCGAGATGATCTACCAAAGTATGTAGTAATTTGTGACAATGTCAGTTTCCATCACTCTGACAACATCAGGCAGTGGTTTGTCCACCACCGCAGGATGCTGATTGAATTCCTTCCACCCTACTCCCCGTTCCTGAACCCAATTGAAGAGTTTTTTTCGGCTTGGAGGTGGAAGGTTAATGATCATCAGCCACATACACGGATGACACTGCTGGCTGCCATGGATGCAGCATGTGAGGACATCTCAGCAGACGCATGCAGAGGCTTTATTAGGCACTCAAGAAGATTCTTTCCAGCATGCATAGCAAGGGAAAATATATGTTGTGATGTGGATGAGAATTTGTGGCCCAACAGAGAGGACCAACATGACGCATAGGAAAACTGCTATATAATTTCACCTTTACCTTCTGTACATGTATAGTATTTCCCACTTTGTCTTTTTCAGGTTTTCATTTGTTGGTAAATAGCCTATGTGTAGTTTCCTTTGTTTTCTGTATGTAAGTACCACTATTGACAGTACAGTAAAAATGTGAATACAGTGTGATCTTTTGTTTCGATTCTTCCATATACTGTTACGTGGGTCGATGTTGATTGGTTAACTGAGGTTAGATGGAATCAATCAGAAAAATTATCTATGCATACCATGTAAATTACTGTAACACCTGGTTGATGCACAATGGTTTGCTAAAGTAACTCCTTTTTTTTTTTACCGGAGGGACACTGTAAATTATGACACACGCCAGTATGGTAATTTAGTAGTTTCTAGTCATCAAAACCTGACTTGAGTATAATTTAAATAACTAAAACTGAGTATGATGTTCTACTGACAACATGACTAATAATTTTGCCTGTCACGTTCACATTGTTGAAAAAATGACATGGGATTCTGCTGCCTCTGACACAATGATGAAAAAACACGCTTTTGCACGATAGACAAAGCATTTTGAGCAGGTGACGCGTATTTTCCGGTTATCCACTATGTTGTGCAGTTTGTACGTGTTGTTTTGAGAAATGCACTTGGAGATCTGCAAACTTCAATTCTGATCTGAGAAATGACTGAAACAGTTGAGAAAAACTGTAATCACACTTATAGTCAGTGTTGTGCTCGTTACTAAAAAATAGTAACTAGTTACAGTTACTCGTTAGTTCATTCAAAAAGTAACTTAATTACTTTGTTTATTACTTACACCAAAAAGTAATGCGTTACTGTTAAAAGTAACTTTTTAGTTACTTTTTTAAAGAACCTTCTTTTATGTTCCCATTAATGCCCTTTTATGCGTTATGGTCTATACAAACACAAAACTGACTTAAACACAAAGTAATTTTTAAACACTATTTTATTAAAGTCAGACCAGCACAAACTGAATATATCACAAGGATTTCTGAAATAAATAATGAAACAAGCTGAATAATATATTTAAAATCAAAAACTAAAGTGGCTTCTGCTGTGTTGAGCTCTTAAAAATGTTCTTTTCACAGCTTAAGTATGAAAACTATCCACAATGTAGAACAGAACACCGGGTTAGCTTCTAGCTCCTCAGGCATGGAGGTCCTGGAGCAGCTTCAACAGATTAGAGTTTCTGTTTATCGCAGTAGATACGAGCTTCGAACCAGAAAAAGACAACTTACATTTGACTAAAAAGTTTTTGTCTTTATGCTCAACTGAAGTGAAATAATGAGCATATTTCCACTTTGAGAAACTCTTCTTGCTCTCGCCTCGACTCGCCATTACTGCCGCACAGACCTGAATAAACGGAGACACGTCCACAGTGCGTCTTCTTCGTGTATACAGAGGGTAATCCTCCAATCCTACAATGCGTCGCTGCTGTAAGCAGGTTAGGCTGTAGTCTACACTTCAGCCGAAATTCATTCATTTATAAAAGTAACGGGTAACGCACCATACGGTAACGGAGTTACTTTATTTTTTAAAAGTAACGCGTTACAGTATTAGTTACTGTCAAAAGTAACGCGTTACAGTATTAGTAACTAGTAACGCGTTACTGACCAACACTGCTTATAGTTATAACTAACTATCACTCACAATATTTAGCACGCATTATTTTAATTTTCTTATTGATTCTTATTGATCCAATCAATATACGCTAGAATACAATAAGGACAAGATTTAACACAAAAAATTATCCTCATGTTGAAAATTACATGCACATTAAGAAAAAGTCACCGCACAACACAAGTCAATAATAGAAGAGAAAATCTAATTCGGCTCTATTAAAGTGACATTTATTTAAAAAAAAAAACAAAAAAACAAAAACAAAAAACACCTAAAGCACAATTTACAAAATATGCATCTTTCTGTATCACAACTGTACAAAGGTTGTTAAAATACACTCCAGGTATACATAAGTATTTTAAGAACTTTCTCCATTGGCACACCACAAACAGAAGAAAAAGATACGATACGAGTGAGATGGGGGGGGGGGGAACAACAAAATGACAATTTGAATACAACATGAAATCAAGTTAATATACCTTCATGGGGCAGAGGTAACAGAACAGCTTTGAAAAGCCTTTACCTGGATTAACATTGCATAATAATCATTATCCTGATTTTGTTTATTTACTTTGTATGTTTGCCTCCTCAAAGATGCAGCATTAACAATACATCAGGCCATTTAATTTATGAAAAAGATGAAATAAATGAAAAAAAAATGCTCTGATTAAGGATCTGTGATACAAGGGACAAATAAAAATTAATACAAAAAGGCAAATTTGTTTTTAACAGCTCTCTCAAACAAAATTGCTATTGTCAGCATTTGCCTTTGTTTGCAACAAAAGGCAGATGTGTGGAAATATTCAATTCGTTCATAGCTCTGCTCACAATGCTACAGCCACGTAGCAGATAAGAGAAGGAGGCAGAGAGTTGTCAGTTGTGTCTCCCTGCAAAACCATGTATACAACTATTTGAGACACGAATCATTTGTTGGCCTTGTTTTTTCTGATCAGTAGATAGATTATATTCAGCATTATTAAATTATCATAGTGGTTGGTTACATTGTCATAAAAATGCATTTGGCTGAGTACAACAAGAGAAATCATGTACTGCAGAACATATTATACTTAAAAATCATCCTCTGGATGTTCAAACATCACAAGTTCTTACAATAACCACAAACCATAATATGAAAACTGGGAAAGCCACCATCTACACATAATTTTTGCTTCTAGTCTGTAATTCCAGCTACTATCATTAATCTCTAAGCTAATTCAATTATGACAATCATTCAATTAAACAGAACACTGTAAAAGGAGGGAAAAACCACTCAAATGGGTAAGAATCTCTTAGCCGGATAACAGGGTCTGTTTTAAAGCAGTATTTTAACATTTCCTAGTCTTTCTCAGGAAATTACACAAAAAACAGCATGCAAATGAAAACGCTGATCAGGGTTAGGAGCTTACCATCCACACACACACACACACACGATCAAAGACTCACAATGGATGCTCACATGCAGGTTAATATAAATCTGACATCTCAGACAGGTAAACCATCTGTTACACAGTGGTGGAGATATCAAAATATTACCCACAAATAGTGTTGGCCCTACATAACGATACTATATAAGGATATATACTGCTCATTACATCATATAACCAAATTGTATTTAAGAATTATGGGGTCAATTCTGTACAATATTATAAGAATAAAATTGAATATGGAACAGGAACTTACTCATATGCAAAGTTCACTGTGCTATTAGTAATATGTGTGGCAAACTGAAATATTCAACTGGATGTCCTTTTATTTATACTGCACAAAACACTCCACAGATCTAGTCTTAACTTTAATTATTAAAAAAAAAAAGTAATCCTTATGATTCTGAAGCACAGCATGCTAGTTACCTCTATTCTCTGTCCATCTGCTAAATGACAAGCTCTAGGTGAATATTGGGGAAAATACCCAAAGAATAATAAACCGAATGGCAATACGATTTGTTGGCTATAACTCCACATTGTAATGTAATTCAGGACCAACACATTGGGGCTTCTGGCACTAAACAAGGAAGAGCTTAATTGTTTGTAAGGTAGCAAATGAAGGAAAATAGGGATCCATTCTGTACTCTGAAGAGGCTAATAATTTAGTGTAATGTACAAAATGCAGTTCTTTAACATTTCAGCTGTTCAAAGTTGATACTGAAACGGAGGCATTATTCACATTAGTATACACTTTGTCTTGGACTTCTTCTTTTTCTTCTTGCCCTCCTTGCTCATCTTCTCCTTGTGCTTTCGGATTTCCCGGACTAAAGTATAAAAGGCATCATCAACCCCCTTAAAAAAAAAAAAAGTAATAAATGTAAATACATATTTACAAAATAATAGTTATGACAATACACAATAATGTTCTGCTAGAACCAAGTGACTGAAAGAAGAAAAATCAACAATGCAGGAGCCATGCCTTTCAGCTCCACATAGAAGTTGCCCATGTAGACAAGATGTCTAACAGAAATCCTTAAATTAAACAATAATATAGAGAAACCTTGCTCCCCAGCACACCACAACTGATTGGTTAAAGAGAAAAGTGACCCGTTAGACAGAGACCAGAGAAGCTCAAAGCAGGCCAAGAATAGGCCAGAGCTCAGCCCGAACTTACCCCTCTCACATCACAACACATTTTTTAAGCTTGATGCAGCTTGCCGTCTTTTCTTCTTTGCTGAGTTTTTTCAGGCGGTATTGCCTGATCTCCCGGACCAGAGTGTAAAAGGCATCTTCCACTCTCTGCAGTGCAAAACACAACTCCCTTCAACATCAGGGGATGCACAAGGGCTGATACAGAGAAGTGCAAGGGAGTGGGGATAATTTAGGCGTTTTTACACCACTGGGTGTCACTAAAGTCAAATTCACACCAGGTCGCAAGCGTTCGTCTGTGGTAACTGCATGAGGGCTATTGCCTAATGCACACGAGTGTCAGTGAAACGTGGGACAGGAATAGCTGTAATTGCAACCCGGCAAATAAAAACTGTGTAGAAGACAGTAGCAGTAAAAAGAACATTTCTTGTTGAATCACTCAAACCATGCAAACACTTTGCTATGAAATAAGGTTTCTTATTATTTTAAAATAGAATTCACAGCATACAGAAAGTGAAAGCATGTCTATGCTTACATCTTAACCAAGTGGGAAAAAAAAACGTGTGGCAAAAAATGGCAAATACACGTGTGGGTTTTTGTTTTAAATACAGTGAAGAAAATAAGTATTTGAACACCCTGCTATTTTGCAAGTTCTCCCACTTAGAAATCATGGAGGGGTCTGAAATTGTCATCGTAGGTGCATGTCCACTGTGAGAGACATAATCTAAAAAAAAAAATCCAGAAATCACAATATATGATTTTTAAACTATTTATTTGTATTATACAGCTGCAAATAAGTATTTGAACACCTGTCTATCAGCTAGAATTCTGACCCTTAAAGACCTGTTAGTCTGCCTTTAAAATGTCCACCTCCACTACATTTATTATCCTAAATGAGATGCAACTGTTTGAGGTCGTTAGCTGCATAAAGACACCTGTCCACCCCATACAATCAGTAAGAATCCAACTACTACGGGGAAATTGCCAAGAAGCTTGGTGAAAAAAAGTTCACTGTTGGAGCAATCATTAGAAAATGGAAGAAGCTAAACATGACTATCAATCTACCTCGGACTGGGGCTCCATGAAAGATCTTACCTCGTGGGGTCTTAATGATCCTAAGGAAGGTAAGAAATCAGCCCAGAACTACACAGGAGGAGCTGGTCAATGACCTGAAAAGAGCTGGGACCACCGTTTCCAAGGTTACTGTTGGTAATACACTAAGACGTCATGGTTTGAAATCATGCATGGCAAGGAAGGTTCCCCTGCTTAAACCAGCACATGTCCAGGCACGTCTTAAGTTTGCAAATGACCATTTGGATGATCCAGAGGAGTCACGGGAGAAAGTCATGTGGTCAGATGAGACCAAAATAGAACTTTTGGGTCATAATTCCACTAAACGTGTTTGGAGGAAGAAGAATGATGAGTACCCTCCCAAGAACACCATCCCTACTGTAAAGCATGGGGGTGGTAGCATCATGTTTTGGGGGTGTTTTTCTGCACATGGGACAGGGCGACTGCACTGTATTAAGGAGAGGATGACCGGGGCCACGTATTGCGAGATTTTGGGGAACAACCTCCTTGAAGATTGGTTGAGGCTGGGTCTTCCAACATGACAATGACCCGAAGCACATAGCCAGGATAACCAAGGAGTGGCTCTGTAAGAAGCATATCAAGGTTCTGGCGTGGCCTAGCCAGTCTCCAGACCTAAACTCAATAGAGAATCTTTGGAGGGAGCTCAAACTCAGCGACAGGCCAGAAACCTGACTGATCTAGAGAAGATCTGTGTGGAGGAGTGGGCCAAAATCCCTCCTGCAGTGTGTGCAAACCTGGTGAAAAACTACAGGAAATGTTTGACCTCTGTATTGCAAACAAAGGCTACTGTACCAAATATTAACATTGACTTTCTCAGGTGTTCAAATACTTATTTGCAGCTGTATCATACAAATAAATAGTAAAAAAAAAAAAATCATATATTGTGATTTCTGGATTTTTTTTTTAGATTATGTCTCTCACAGTGGACATGCACCTACGATGACAATTTCAGACCCTTCCATGATTTCTAAGTGGGAGAACTTGCAAAATAGCAGGGTGTTCAAATACTTATTTTCCTCACTGTATATAATTAAGTGAAACTCACTAAGGTGAAGGCACTTTTGTCGGTTGCTTTAAAAAAGGCACCCTGTGTCAATTTGCAGAACTAGCTCAAGACAAACCAATTTACAGTTATTTAAAAGCATTAAGTACTCTGCATGATTTAGAATTCCACTTACTAAACCAGGATTGAAAGAATTAAAAAATTTATTTTGAGAGCATTTTTATGTAAAAGATTATGATCTAGTATATTCATGCAGCCCAATAGAGATCTATGTACAATTATGAGAAATCATCAGTTTAGCTTACAGCTCAAGAAGCACCATGAGATTCTGAATCCAATTTAAGGCACGTTGTGATGCCAGGCAGTGCATGCAGTGATGACCAGAAGCAAGAGAGGTTGAAAGTCAGAATTAGTAAATCACATTTAATCCCCAGCCCCATCAGGAGTTGTGATTTAAGCACTGCAGAGAAACAGAGGGGGGGGATGCCCAAAAAACAAAACAAAAACACCATTGCAACCCCAAGCAGACCCGATTAACACCTGCTCTGACCACAACAATTGAGTGGTGACATTTACAAGAATGACCCAAGTGCTGCCCTTTTTTAATGAAAAACAATCAAACGCCACAGGTCTAATATACTTTAAGACATGCACAACATTTCAGATTTCATTTATCAGCTCCCAATCAGCTCAAAACCTAATAAGTGAAATGCAGTCTTGTAATCAAGATCGAAACATAAATAGGTGTGTGTGTATATATTCCACACACTTATTTATATGTGTTAGCTAACATTCTGATTTGTAAACCAACCTTGACATGTAGATCACTGATTGTAATCTACATTTACACAGGGTCCCTGTTTGTAATTGTGATTGAAATGAATATTGTAGTGATGCTTCCATGATTTTACAGCAATCAAAGAAAGTTAATCACTTACAAATATTTTGTGAATTTGTGATTGAGCTGCATGGTAGTAAAAATCTCACTAGATTAACAAATGTCACTGGATTGACAATTAGCATGTATGCTTGCATGTTATATTTATTAATCAATTAAATAAAGGCTCTATGCACGCATTACTTAAAATTGCAGCTCTATTGGTGCCTCGCTTTGACTTATTTCATTTAATGGCATTCTTACTATCTGCCCTTCTCACCAAAACCTAATCAACCAAATTAAAAAATGATAAGTTAATAATTGCCAATTACCAAAGCATTAAAATGCAAATCTGTTTTAGTTTAATAGGGTCAACTACGTAAAATGTTTTGAAATACTACACTAATTGGCCAGATTGTCTTGCATGCATAAATTGTACATTGAGTAAATGTTTTATATAATAAACATAATTTGGGAGAAAAAAAAAAAAAAAAAGCTCTGACAAATTAGTGTATTTTAAAAATGCACATTGAATAAAAATATTTATAATCTTGCAAAATCAGGAAATCATTAAGCATTTTTATACCATGACCATTTTAGAATAAGATAAAAGATTTATGCATCCTAAAATTAAAAAACAATATATAGGATGAGATGTGCATGTGTTTTCTGCAATCACCGTTTACAAATCAATCCCCCAGTATATTTTGTAGCTCTCAGGTTATCTAATAAATGCATAACAAAAAGATGAGTCATGGCAATCAATTTCTTTCAGATAAGAAATCAATATTCAGTGATATTAAACCCATTTTTTTTGTGCAGGCAGGAAAAACTAATTAGACATGCATGATGCAAATATTTCATTATTAATTTCAATATTAATAAATTAAGACTAAAAAATATTTAATAAAAAATTACATAAAATATAAATTCTGCTTGTGAAAAATTTATATCTGCTCCAGACTGTGCTGTTTTGAAACCGAAACATTTTTGGGCTCAGCATGTAAAAAAAAAGGGGCTTTGATTATGTATCTCAATTCAACATGCATATTAAGATTGTGTGCAGTTTTGAGACGTGTCATCGACAAGCTGACAGATTGCACCAGCTGCTAATTAATCAAAATAAAAATAAAAATAAAAATAAAAAGTTTGGGGGGGGGGGGGGTTAAGTGCTTTTGTACTACTCATTACCTACATTAAAGTAGATAATTTCTGGGATATTTCAGCACTCATCACAGACACTAAATCTAAAATACAATAAAATTGACCTATGCCATTAAAGCCAGCTGAGAGGTATAGACAATAAACTATACCGGCAGAATCGCAGTACAACAAACATGCTTTTAGAAGATACTGTCAAGGACAAACTTAAAAGACAATATTTTTAAGGACTGTGAGGATGCATGCTTTAATATCTAAAAGCAATCACTGTTATCGTGTTCAAAATTGGAGAGATCACGGTGTATAAACAATGTGAGAAGTGTGGGTATATTCTGTAAATAAGACAACAAAAAAACTGTTAATCATAATATTTTTGTTTTGTTTGTTTTTTGCAGAGGAGTAGGCTCCTCTATCTAACCACAATAAGCTGTTATTAATTACAAAACCTGGATGGATATACCCTGTTAAATCTTTTCTTTATAGTTTTTTATGCATCAATCATTGTCATTAGCAAAGGTGTTCCAATTACATGACTCCTCCCCCCATACACACAAAAAAAGGCAAGAGAAATATCTAAACTGTCAAATCTTAGATATTTTCTCAGACTTTTGTTAAGTTTGGTGCTATAGCTAAAAAACACAAGCTAGAATTTCCTGTATGGGAATGCTTTGTACTATACTGATTGGCCATGCTTAGTCAAGATTCAAATAAAAACTGGATAAAACATTATCATCAAGTCTGGAGACAGATATTGGTTATTATTAGGTCTGTAAAAAAGAACGTGTTAATAACGCATTAACGTAAATTCCTTTTAACAGCACTAATTTTATTAACGTGCGATTAATGCAGCATGCATTTCTTTTGGACAATTTTTTATGAAACATATAAATAAATACATATAAAAAGAGGCGAAATTAAAACCTTCAACCCAACGCACATTTATTCAAGACGTCCTTTCTTTAATCAGATTAAAAAATAAATAAATAAACTAACGGAAAAATATTTTTTATTAACAAAACATCTGTTTTACTGATGTACCAAGTACACATCCGGCAATTAAAACTGTCCGTGTAGAAACATAGCAAAAGTTCCGTTTGGTGTCCTGATGATTTATGTAATTTAAAACACCATAATTACTTATTGTAATAATTGTGGGATAATTGTGGGTTTTCAAAGATTAATGACCATATTGTCATAATTTGTACCTTTTACTTTAAGACCCACTTTACCAGCATTCTTGATTCTGCTCTCAAAATCTCAGCATGAATTCCAAAGAAAGCTGGTGAGCATGGGATAATAATTCTAAGGATTTATTTCAAATCATTCTTGATCTTGATTTATCTCCTATTTATGTTACATTCTTTAAATTCCAAGACATTGTAAAATATTGGTGTGTCTCATACCTGTCTCGTTTTTGCTGAGGTCTCGATGAAAGGAATTCCATAGCTACGTGCTAAATCCTGAGCCTGCTTGGTATCCACTGTGCGGGAAGGCAGGTCACATTTATTTCCCACCAGCACCATGGGGACATCCTCGGAGTCTTTGACTCTCTTAATCTGCTCTCTGCAAATCCACACAAAAGCACACAATGATGGCGAAATAAAGAAGTGCATGAAAAATCAACAGGAACTTTTTTTTTATTTATTTATTTATAACATTTTCTATCAGTTTTCATACTGAGGAGATAAACTTGCTCTCTGTTATGCATAACTGCCCTTACCTGTAGTGATGAATGTCCTCAAAAGACTTGGTGTTATTAATGGCAAAGACACAGAGGAAGCCTTCTCCTGTCCTCATGTACTGATCTCTCATGGCGCTGTACTCCTCCTGACCGGCAGTGTCCAGGATGTCCAACAGACATGTCTCCCCATCAATCACCACCTGCTTTCTGTACGAGTCCTACACAAATATGACATCAGCCGTTGTGGTTATATGTCAGAGGCATAGCTTAGTCATATGAATAGACATGTGCTACATCTACATATCATGCTACATTTACATACCATTTGAACCCCACACTGTCGAACATTTGTACCTTTACAGTAGGGTTCAGGGGCTTATAACTTACAGTGTCAGCGGCTGCTACAGTGTATAATAAGACAGTTACCTCAGTACAAACTTTTTCAAATACACTTTCGGCTGTTATTATTTAGCCATTAGATTTTCTTTCCTTATTCTGATTTTTACCCAAGCAAGTCTCTTATTCCAGTGGTTTCTTTTAGTGTATAACTGTGACTCCCAAGAATTTCACACTATAGCAACCTCAGATTCTCACAGAAGGGGAAGCAACTGGACTGAAAACAGTTTGGCTGTGTAATACTCTACTGTTGCAAACACATATCAATGTTACTCCTGGACCAATGTAATACATTTTACACATAAAATGTATATCACTATATAATATATACACACAAATATATTGTGTGTGGGATTTTAAATTAGAATTAAGACACAATTATGACATACTAACAATTCACTATAATTTTTGCTGTGTTCCATCCAGATAGACAGAATATAAGATGCTGGTGGTTGTGTGGGTGTGTGTGATTATTGTTATACAATAATCCCACGCTTTACCGCAGTTCGAATCTCGCGCCTCCCGGTTTATCATGGAATTGCATTTGGAACTAATTTGTTTCGCTGATTTTCCCGGTCTCTTAGCACGATAGACCAAAAAAACTTATAGAAAAATTATTTTTATTTTGTTTTATGTTTGAAATGATGACATTTACTAATAAAAATATTATTATTATTAATAAAAATGAAGTAAAATGTTAACAGTACAGTACAGAATGTAAATAATGCATTGACGTGTATTTTTAACGCCGCCTATTTTTTGATGTCATAGAACACTTCAGCTAGTACAGAAGCTACTACAGAACTGTATACTGTAGAGTACATGTACTTACTATAAATGAGATACAGTGCTATATTCTTGAAAATGTTTTCTGTGTGTTTAAAGTGTGTGGAAGGATGATTTACAGCATATAAAAAACACAACAACAACAAAAAAGCACTTTTGGGGCGGCGTCTGTTTATCGCGGGCGGTTTTGGAACGTAATAAATTGTGTGTGTGTGTGTGTGTGTGTGTGTATGTATGTGTATATATATATATATATACACACACACACACACACACGTGTGTGGGTGGGTGTGAGATATAGATCACTTAAACTTTCTTGTGTGTAATTTTAAGTACACAGTTAATACTGTGAGACAGATATTTTTAGACTAGGCCATCATACTGCTGAAATTTTAAACCACACAGCAGTATTATATAGTGTTTTCATGGTCACTGTGTAAGATCTTATGGTTCATGTGTGCCAGTAAACCTAATTTCAAAAATCTAAAAACAGCAAGCTGGCATACTATATATCACTTTAGCAAAAGTGAGCGCAGACGCATGTGCATACTCCATACTGTAATAATGATAGGCCCAGACCAGGAAGTTAGCAGCCCAATGCGTGAACCAGAAAAACCAGCTTATATTCTCTCTTACACACACTAAATTTTTTTTTTTTTACTTTGAATTATTTTCACACCTCTGCAGACAAAAATCATGCACATTATACCTCTATAGTAGGGTCATATTCATCTACAAAATGGTTCTGGATGAGTTGGATGGTGAGTGCACTTTTGCCGACGCCTCCAGCTCCGACCACCACCAGTTTATATTCCGTCATTCTTCACCTAGATGGAATAAAAACTATAGTCAACATTTATAATTTCATAATTGTTAGATCTTTAAAAATCCCACCACATCCACTGTCAGCTGTCAAAGTTAAGCGCAAGTAGGAGAAGATAACTTTTTCAATAATACTCTCTGATTACATAACATCGTCACTATCAATCATAAACTGTTAAAAACATCATAACCATTTGTACCATGTCGAAAAACTGTCTAAAACACCTTTGACCTTTTTGCCGATCAGACTTACAGTGTAAGCACCTAAAAACACTACTTGATACTCAGACTTCAATCAAGTCTATGAGTTTTGACAGCGAGTCACTCCAGCCCAAACAGAGCTCTGGACTAAAACAGCAGTGACAGTCCAGGTACTTGGTACCTGGATAGAGTGTTAATCCTTATACACTGAACTAGGAGTACTCAAAGACAAAAACATCAATAACAATTGAAGGTAAAACTGTTTCACATTAGGACATGTTTAAAGGAAACAGACCCTCCTGCAGTCAGGGTACAGCTTTTTGCACTAGATACTCATTCATTTAACGGGTTATTAGAAGGTGTAGGTACAGTTGCTAATACAGTCACACAATACATGCCATTGTTGTGGTCTTGGAAAACAAACATATTTACAGTTTGCCTCCCAGATGAAATTCTATAAACGCTTCCCAGCATGCAGACTAATAACAGCACATCAGGAACTTTGAAAACAAACACACACACACACACACACGCGCGCACACACACACACACACACCCGTAGGCCTAACTCACGCGGAACTCGTCATATACCAAATGCACAACGACACACAAAAAAAAACGTATATTCAAGCCAACGTGATCAAAATCCACAGCTATGAGTGAGAAAGCGAGAAGACCTTTGGGAGGGCAGCAGGCAGCGGCGCCACTGGAGGGTGGGAAGCTGCGAGCGCGAGAAAAAATCCCCGCCATACCGCTGCAGTGCAGGGCCCAATCTGACTGGTGCGGTCTTCCCTCTCCACCTCTATTATACATTCTCTTTAACAACTAAAAGAGCTTTACAGACTGAAAGCAACAAAGTCGTGCATACGATACTTTGTGTCCGACGGCATTTCCGTGAATCCCGCCTGCACCCCCACCTCTTTCTCTCTCTTTTTTTTTTGTTACCTTTGGTGTTGCAAGTTTCGCGTCCAAGCCACGAAAAAGGCGGATAAAGTCTATCAGCCTATAGTCGCCTCCTGAGAGCCGATCCTGCCATGTCCACAAACATCAACCGCTCCCGATCTTGCACATTTATCGCGCTTATATAGGAGACATTCCGCGGATAGCACGGCGATCTTCTCCCCCTCGCTCCCACCTCTCCGTCTTGCTCGGCCTGTTCGCCTGTACCGAGGTCGCTCTTTACATAAATATGGGCGGATACGGTGGAGGCAACGCAGCGTAGCGCCAAGATCACTTACCCAGCCACCAAGGCACAGTGTTTTTTTTTTCTTTCTCTCTCTTTCAGTTGGTGTCACTAACTCTTATATATGAGTTGAAAGATGGCTAAAATACGTACATTAGCTGTAAAACCGGTTTCTCTCCAGCGTCAGCTTGCATCATTTTAATGATGAGCCTTGCCTACAGGGAGCTGTGCTTATACACTCCAAATCAATATCCTATCAATTAACACCTAATAACCACACAGGGCGCTACTTATATGTATACATACAACAGATTTTAGTGTTGTTCAAAAGTTAAATCAGTGGCACTTAATAAGAATGTATTTATTTTGCTAATATAACATAGCCTACACCTTCTAGTGTTACATTATGAACCGGCGTTTCACATGATCTCCAGAAATCCGCAGCACATCTCGAAGCCTTCCTCTCTTTAAATAGGTCCTAAATATAACCGGGACGATCTGAACACACGTCAACGCCGTGTAAGGATTTGATTGGTTTAGTAGTCTGTCAATCTTTCGGGCATTCAAGCGCATAAGTCCCGCCCCCAGCCAATAGGTGACTTTAGCAAAAATGAACCCACATGTACTGCAGCCTGACTGAGAGTGATCGAGCTGATCATTTCTACATAACTACCACATGTGCTGTTTCTACTGTGAAACACACGGATTTATCCTCGTAACCTATCTTAAACAATCAGTTAATCTAAATATAAAGACTACCTTTTTTTTGTTGAACATTGGTAAAATTGAAAGATCTGCATCTTCGAGATATATATATATATATATATATATATATAGATATATATATAGATATAGATATAGATATATATATATATATATATATATATATATATATATATATATATATATATATATATATATATGAGAATCAAATTAAAATAAATCTAAAAAGAAAATCGCCACAAATAATCCTAATTTCTAACTTATTATTGTTATAATTATGCTTATTTGTAGTAGTATTTTAATTTTGTATCACAATTATTTATTTATTTAATTGTATTATGCTTCTTTTGCATCATGATGTATTGTCAATAAAGGCCTGGCCTCTAAAGACGTTATTTATTATTATTATTATTATTGTTGTTGTTAATATTATTATTATTATTATTATTATTATCATCATCATTATTATTATTATTATTATTATTATTATTATTATTATTATTATTATTGTTGTTGTTAATATTATTATTATTATTATTATCATCATCATTATTATTATTATTATTATTATTATTATTATTATTATTATTATTGCTACTACTACTGCTACTATTAGGAGTAGCAGTAGTAGTATTGTAAACAATTTATGACTTATTACGTATTTAATATTTATTTATTTATTTAATTGTATTTAATGCTTATTTAACATCATGATGTATTGACAATAAAAGTCTTCCTCTAATTAAATTATTATTATAGTTTTTATTTTTGTTGTTGTTGTTTTTATTATTATTATTAGTATTATTGTTGTTGTTGCGGATGGCGTTTTATCCTCGTAATTATTAGTCAGTACCACTGTCAGGCGCATGGTGTCAGTATTTCCTTTAACCTGAACTGAGGGAATGGAAGCTACATGTTTATGAAGTGCATATTTGTATTTCTTCTGTAAGGTTTGAAGTTTATTTTGCTTTGACGGATTTATACTCGTGTTTGAACCCGGTTTGAACAGTGTTCATGTAAAGAACACAGGGTTTTGTTATGTTTGTGAGTAGATCAACAGCAGTGCAGTGTAAAAAAAAACGTCTCCCAGCCTATACGGTCTTTACTACTGCATTGGGTTACAAGTGACCTGATATAAATAAACTGCATTTTTTACGCGTAAGCAGCAGTATTTTTAGTCTCAAAGAAAAATAAAAGACCCAAATGAGCGTGGTGAATGTGACAGTAGATCAGCCCTGTGCTCTGGTTTTCTCTGCTCTCACATTTTGCGTCAGGATTTTTTTTTTTTTTAGCTGCTTTTCCACAGACCCGAGTGCAGCTTTAAAATCCCCCACAATGCACCGCGCTGTCCCGTAGCCGTTGCCATGTTAGAGCAGTATGGGGGAGTTTCCCGCAGTCTGCGCCGTTACACAGCGTGAAAACTTTTCCCTCTGCCCGTCAGTGCGCTCGTTTCATCCTGTCTCTTACCACAGGAAATCCTCCATGTTTCTTTGCGAATCCTTTCCTACGGATATCCCCGTCCAGCGAGTGTGTTAACAGGCAGAAAGATGAGCATAACTGCATTCCGCGGTCTGTTTCTTCAGCAAACTTCAGACGCGGTCACGGCAGGTCCGGGGAACACACACGGTCTCCACCACGGGCTGTTTCTCTTCACACTACACATTAAAGGTAAGAATTTAACAAAACAAAATCACCCTGGATTATTAAATCTGCCTGAACTGATGAGGGCCGCTGATGGCCACGCTGGAACACTCCGGTGGAAGAACATGTAGAAATAAATCCTGTCGCTGTTGCTCAATTTTGACGGCACGATACATCCAAAAACAAGCGGTGATCGTGTGTGTGTAGCCGGAGGACAAACTGAGATTGAGCCGGGATTATCGCACTGCTCATGTTTTACTACAGTGTACCGACTTAATAACTGTCACATGATCTTGGTTTGATCGTGGTTACATATACAGAAGGAAACATTTCACTTAGATGAAGATTAAACTCAGCAGATTACTATAAATAGATCACTATTTATTCAGTACAGTGTCCTGGTGCCAATCAATAATCATTTCAAAATGACAAACATAAGGAAATACAGCAAATCCAGATTGGCTTTTTAAAAATTATTCATATTTATATATATATATATATATTACTGAATAAATAGTGATCTATTTATAGTAATCTGCTGAGTTTAATCTTCACACACACACACACACACACACACACACACACACACACACACACACACACACATATATATATATATATATATATATATATATATATATATATATATATATATATATATATATATATATATTCTATATTATTCCCATGATGTACCTATCAACTGTATTTAGTCAACCTTGGATCTATCTAGAGGTTTTTTTTCCATTATTAAGGCTTCTCCTGACTCTTCTGATCTGAATCTGAAATTACACATGAGATTTATGAGTAAGTACTTAAGCAGATGAGATGAAAGAATATTAATATTAACCATATGGACAAACCTGGCCACATTAATATTTTTGTCGGACAGCACTTTTACTCCCAACCGAAAGCTAGTTCTTCACAACCATGGCAAAAGAACAAAGCCAGCATTATGTGCAGCTCAATGTGCCATCCAGATGTTCGCACGTCTGCCAGTGCTGACCTCCATGTTGGGGGTGTTGGGGAAACATTAAGTTTAATAAAACATCTCATCTAAGACACCACTCTGGCAAAACTCTGAATATGGTTTACAAGAGCTCAGGCAGGTCTAGCTGCTGTGTACTTACATACCACAGAAAGTACGCTGGCCGTCTCTGTGAAAGTCTTGGAATGAAAATGCTGCTTGACACACATTTTCTATTGTCCGATGCCTTTATTGCTCCTTCGTGCTCTAATTTTCTCCACAGGAAAGAATGACACATTCAGCAATGAATTGAATTGAGATTTCACATAGTTGACTAAAGCAAAGAGTGTTTATAAATACTCTAACTGAAATCTCAAGCATTCCTTGCACACCTTGAGCTAGATATGATCTAGATGGAATTGAAAGTAGTGATATTAATCCACTGTTGTAATTAATGTACTAATTCAATGCTCTTTAATATACCAAAATTTAAGATTTTGAATTTGTACACATCTTCCTTGTCTACTTTCATGGAAATTCAAGAGCCCTTAGGTTATTGTTTTAAAGGGGTATAAGAGGGGGGCTGTTTTCCTTCCTCTCTCAACACACACAGGGATTTTGCTGCACACACACACACTAGTTATTGAGAGCCTGATGGAGGGTTTCTGCTGTGTATATTTTCTTCTTTTTTTTTTTTTTTTACTTCTCTCAGCTATTTGTAAACCCGTACATGCATAACATTTGGAAATGTCATCACTTTCGATTGACCTTCACAGTTCATCCAAGTCAAAATACTGCTTTAATAATCTTTTTGTAGAACCTGGTGTGGATTTGTGTTTTTGTGGTTGTTCACATTTAGGCATAAGTACAGATGGTGGCTATATACAAAGTGCTGCATGGATACATGTCCCAATAGATGCTAAGCCAACAGTTTATGGTGTATTAAAAAAAGACTAAAGTTCTCAAATCTTTAACATTTGAAGGGTGTGAAATATGATCAACTTTATTTATAGGCCCAAATCTTATTCACCGATTCTCCAGGCTTAATACTGGTGTCAGCATGACATCCCCTACAACTTTATTTCATTTTACTGCTACTCATTCTAAAGTATAAGCATGAGGAGCAGGATGGTAAATGCAGGCATTGCTGGTGATCTCCTCGAGAGGACAGTGGGACTAGGAATAGTTATCGGATTCATGGCTCATAGCATGCATGTGGTGTGGAATGTGCAGCCTCAATGTTATCAGCGTCTATGGTGCAAGATCAAGGCCAACATTTCCTGATTAAATCTCTGCATGCATTAGGACATGTACATTCCCAACATTGATTAACATTCAGAAAGGACACTTTTTTTTTGCATTTGTTATTTTTAAAATCTTCTTGGTTATGTTTACATTTCTACTCGCTTCATGTGCATCTGATTAAATCGACAAGCAAAGCGAACTTCAACAACCTTTCTTAGGTGCCCCTCTTTTTCCAGCAGAGGGAAAAGCAGTCAGTTTTATAGAATGTGCATGTGTGTATGTAAGAGAGAGCGACTGAGTGCGAGTGTGTGGATACATTTCAGACGAGGCCTGCAACCAATTACTTCAGAGTGCATAAATTGTTAGTAATTACATGTAGCATGGCAGTTATAGCAGACACTAGCAGAATTAAATGTTTGTAAAGAAAATTTTGGAAAAGCAGTAGCATGGTCACTCTGTAGAAGTTTAGTTATGTTATAAATATATCTGTTATTTGTTACAAATATATATTTATTTTTATACCGATTCCCCTTTTTGCAAGAAGTTGAAAATTGTCATTCTGGACATTCTTTTGTAATTTGTCCCTTTCCTGTCATGATTTAAGCCTCTTGTCTCTTGCAGGACTTCCTATGTCCTTTGTGTCCTTTACTGGCAAACAAGGGTTGTGTTATTTGGAGCCAAACAGGGGTAATGAAAGTGGCCCATTGAAAAGAACATTGTGAAAGGATACTTTTCTTGTACATACGGCTGAATGGAATTACTGTATATGCATTACTTTGACTATGTTCACATATGGTATTTGGTTGTGTGTAATTAACGTATTGTGTATTTATTGCAAATACAATTTGGCCATACACTTGTTTAAATGACAGATAGTGTGTCCCTACACGTTACAATGTCTTTATTTTCTTTTATTTTTAGAAGCGACATACTTGATATCATATTAGGGATTTTTAGTATGTTTCTGCCAATGCTGACTTTCTGATCGTGAATTCATGAGAGAGTTTGTTTTCATCTCCTACATCTTGTGTGTGCTTTTTGTCCCCTGTTACTTCCTGACAACCAAAAAAAGAACTCTTAAGACTTTAGTTTGCTTTAGAAAAGGCACTGGCCAGGCATTTCAGGATTTTGTTTAAACTGGTGTTAAATGAAGGCTGAATTAAAGTTCCCCAGCACAAGTCTTTTCTTCAGGAGTGTGATTTCTGTTCATGGATGTAGAACCACATTGTTCTGCTTTGTGAAATGTTACCTTTTGTACTAGTTAAGAAATATCTGGTATAAATATGTCTTGACATTAAAGCGACTATCACAGTAGTGCATTTTAGTTTTTTTGTCTCCTTTTTTTTTCTTAGCCTAATTTAGCCATTGTGTGAAGTCACTTGATAATTGTGTTGGCATACATCAGTGAGATTTCCTAAAAAAAAATCTTTTAGAAACAGACATTAAAATGTGCCCAGAATACAAACAATTTCAGGAACAGTTATCTATTATAGGGACCAATTTCAGGGAATGACTGCATTATGTGTAAAGGATTTAGTGCCATTATGGGGAATTATTCTTAAGCACAATTATTACTTAACGGTTGTAGAAAATGTGAAATAAAAATGGAACTGCCTTGATATAAAAGGACCCAAGTCTTTTAAAGTAAGTCTGTCATTCAAATCTATCCAGTCTTGAACTACTATCTGGCAGCTCATATAAGCAGTAATACCAAGCGTCACACAATTACTGTCTTCAAGTTAAGTCTTTCTAATAGTGTAATAATATAATAATTATAGTTAACATTAAAATTCTACATTGATATAAAAATTCAGTATATCTTTTCTAAAAAAATGGCAATGAAAATTATTTGTGTATATCTTGTCTTGGGTTAAACTCAGCTAAACTTGCTGTAAAGTCAATTTAAACATTATGCCCAGCAGTTGTGGCAAAGCTTTAAATAACAATCGATTACTTTTCTTTTTTCTTTTTTTGGCCTTCATCTATATCTTGTAGAACAAAATCGTAAAAAAGAATTCATAATTTACCCACTTACCCAGTTTAGTCATAGTGTTATTGAATAAATCATTCCCAGTCTGAATTTATTTATTTTTATTATTATATTTTAGCAAAAATTAGATGAAATTGCAAAAAATAAATAAATAAATAAAAAATGCAATGCATCAGTGGTTGTAGTCCTGATTACATTAATAATCAGAAATCATCATTACAATGATTCTGGGTTGTCTGTGCTGATTCTTGTTGTCTGTGCTGATTTCTGTGTTGAAATCAGGATGGCCAGACCATGCAGTTTGTCCTTGCATTGGTTCTCAACCAGTTTTCCATGTGAGGGTAGCAGAGGGTCATTTTCACAGAAGGTCACAATAAAGAGCCAGAAAAGCTAATGGTGTCCTAAGTGCCTGCCTTCTTTAGAAAAGCATCTACCAGCAGCGATGTTTTAGAGAAGTCTTAAATGAAGGATGAATGCACTCGAACCTTAATTTGTTACATAAAATCCATTTACATAAATGTAGAGTGGATGATGTTGGAAGGTTGTACTGCCCTTTTCATCTTGGGTTATTCAGTAAAATAAGGCCAGCTGGGTTTTTATTCTAAAGAAGAATAGATATAGGACTATTTTAAACTTTAATTAATATCAGCTCAATAGAATTTCATGAGTTATAGGGTGCTATATGCTGTGGCCATGTTTGCTTGAATCATCACTTTGCTTGTATAGTGGCAACATTCATGTTACTTAGAGAAGAGCAATCTCAGAGGGGTTCCTTAGCATCCAAGACAGAGACCATATGGCACTGGACTCCAACACAGGCATTTATGCCAGTACCAACTCCTACTTGTGAGATAATGTGAGATCGTGATTTTAAAAAACATGTCATGGAAATGTGTGTGTGTGTGTGTGTGTGTGTGTGTGTGTGTGTGTGTGTGTGTGTGTGTGTGTGTGTGTGTGTGTGTGTGTGTGTGTGTGTGAGTACACACCCCCTTCTGAAAGTAGTGGTACAGCAATGCCAGTTTAGTTGTTTTTGCTATATACTGAAGAGATATTTATGTTTGAGATCAAAAGATGAATATGAGAAGACGGAGCAGAATTTTCAGAGAAGTTGAACAACTTACAAGACCACACAATTTTTAAGTGAGCAAAAGTGGAGGAACAGAGTCTTAAAGTAAATAGACTGTTACTGTGTACTTGTGAATTTTTTCTGTTGTTATTGCTAGTTATTAAGATATTAGTTATATTAATAACAGCAGAGAAATGCAGAGAAATGAGAAATGATTTCTCTGCTGTTAATAATAGAAAGAGACTTTTTTCCTGACAAGTAGGAATAACTTGTGAAATGTTACTGTATTCTAGGATAACATTTAATCAAAATGACATGCATCTAAAATGTTAACATCAAGAGCCTGATTTTGCAATTTTAAATAGAAATACCTAAACATATAAATCATATCAATGCAAATAAACATGTAGATGCTTAGGGAGGTTTTTTTCGACCAGGCTGCTCCTCTGTAGACTAAACAACTGTGTAATCCATTGAGTTACCATTTAGCGACTGAGAGCTCACCCTGGAAGTCTTCATAAACTTCCTGTATTTCACAAACAATTCTGAATAGTTCTGAAAATTATTAGCTCAGTTTCAGTATTAATGCCAGTGACTCTTCACAAACTATAAATAAAAGTGGTGTTTGTGCTACATCATGCAGCATTGCATCAGTAGAAAAGCTTTGTCTTAAAAACCATCATCAGCGGTTGGTTCAATGTTGGATTGGGTCCTGTGCGGTATAATTAGGAGGGTATAGTATTTCTTCGAGTGGAGCCTATAGAGGCGTTCTTTGGTCTTTGGCTGACTTTTCTATTCCAGTGCCCTGCTCACACAATAAATTAGCCATATCCCATGTGGAGAGGCAACAGTTTAAAGCTTCATTCTTTTGTGAAATAATGAACAAATGGACCGTTTGTGTTGACATTAATCAGTGTGAACTGAGGTGGAGAGAGGATGGTGTGATCTGGAGACTCACACACGCACAAAGTTTGCATATTGAAACAGCTTTAACTGTGTGATGCATGGATTTTGTAAATAAAGATACGAAAATGTTAGGTTACTTTTATAACGGCATTATGCCGGGTTTCCCTTGAACTCACAATCTGATTTAACTGTTACTTGTTTAAAGATTACAGAAAAATCAGTTGTGCTCAAATGATATAAATCTTTTTCTCAGTAATTGTTGTTATACACTTTGTATAAAAACAAAAAAATAGCTTTTAAGGCATATGGTTCTCATTAGACTAAGCCAAGCTCATTAAATTATAGTTATAGGCTATATCTAAGGAGAACATATACAGTATATATTTTTGTGACTAAAAAAAAAAATGAAAGGGACCTTCTGTGACAGTGACCCTTTTTCTTTGGTTATTACTTTTTACTTGATACTACATTTTTAGTATCAAGTACAATGCTGCAGAACTGGCTCAGGCCCATGCCTTTATAGCCTAGAAATACTTGTGAGTGGGAGGCAAACAGTGTTGAGTCCAGCTGGTCCTACAATCCCTAGTGTGGCTCTCTCCAAAACACAATACAAAACCTGCACAGATTTATGCTTACATTTAAGTGTGCGCTGCATTAAGCCAGCCCATTCTCATTGTTTTGAAATGCACTAAAATGAAAGGTGACCATATAAACTTGTTGACTGGCAAAAACTGTTTTGTTACTGAAAGCTGGGGGATATTTTTAGGAAGGAAACATGTCCATCTGAAAGCATACAGGGGTCTCCTGCTAGGTAGACGGACATTTCCTTTGGCAAAGATTTCCTGATGGAAGTGTCAGTAACTCACATGTTCAAATCTGTGGCCAGATGGAGTTTTCCCCCACAACTGATAAAACAACAAATGAAATTAAAAGCATACATTTATATAGTTGTCATAGAAGGTTTTTGAGTGCTCTAATAAATATCAGAACACTTTGGCATTAGAGTGAAACTTTTAGCAGTAAGCTGTGAAGCTAAAAAAAAAAAAAAAAAGAAAACACGTGTTCATAGTTCATATGTTGTTGATGGAAATGTGTTTGTGGTACTCTGAAGTGATTTTAGAGATGACCTGAAAATAAACAATCATTTAACAGGAATTACTGTAATTACTGTTTTTGCAGCAAATACAAATAAACAAGGAACATGCATATTGTTTTATGTGACTTTTAGTGCTCTTGCTGCATTGTTTCCTGTGTCAGAAGTTCTACACATATGAGCATATGTGCAGCATAGTGAGCAATGTGCTGTCTGTGTTGACCGGTGTTAATTACATCTGCATTCTGCAGGAATGAGGGAGCAGAGCTAGAGGCCCAACTCTGCACCACCTGTGACAGGATGGAGCTGAAGGTTTGGGTGGATGGAATCCAGCGTGTGGTTTGTGGAGTCACTGAGGCGACCACATGTCAGGAAGTAGTCATTGCACTGGCTCAGGCTATAGGTAAGTACTACAGGAATACATTTTATAAAGATATATGTAGCGCTTTGGTTACACTGTGTGTGCTGATGCATATCTGTCTGAGTGCGCTACTGAAAATGCCTCTATATTTATTATTTTCTCATGTAAAACAATTTTTTTTATTACACATTACATTAACAAAACCTTGTGGTCCATTTTAAATCAAATACATCAGTGTTGTCTGAACTCATGCTTTAATAGAAGCATTTGATTAGAATTTGATTTTAAATTCTTGATTTCATTGTCGGAGACCTTTTCCTAGTTACTTTCATAAGCATGTGTAATCTTATAAGGGGGGCCAACCCCCTTTACTTTAGCAAGAAGTTTACTAAGGATGAAAACGTGCATGGTGAGATGGAAACTCTGAGTCATGATCCTACTTAAAAAAAGAAAAAGAAGCAGGGACTCTTAAGCCTTCTATCAGGTTTAATATTTTATTTCCACATTACCATGAAGCTGACAAGTTGTGGTTACATGCTTACTTAACTCTTTGAAAATTTTTCAATTGCAAAAACTGCTCATCTTTCCTTTTTGATGAGCAACATTAAATTTAGCCCGAGGTAAACTGAATTTAAAACGAGAATTATTTCATGTCTACTTAACTGGCAGGTCGCACTGGGCGCTACACACTAATCGAGAAATGGAGAGATTCTGAGCGACACTTGGCTCCTCATGAGAGCCCTGTGGCCTCATTAAACACTTGGGGCCAGTATGCTGGTGATGTTCAGTTTATTCTGCATCGCACGGGGCCTTCCCTCACTGAACGTCCTCCATCTGAGGGGCCCCCTGTCTCTCGGGGCCCTGAGCGTGGCCTGCATCGCCAGAGCCTCCCTATTATGGCTAAGCTTCGGGCCCAGGGCGAGCGATCTCTCCGCCGTCGAGAACCACGTCGCAAATCACTCACCTTTACTGGGACGCCACGTGGCCTTAGAGACATACTTAATGGCACTAGAATTGGAGACAGAGACTCCAAGCGCTGTGTTGTTCTGATGAACAGTGCCCCCCAAAGCCTGTCCACATCCCCACGGCTACCTTCAAGTCGCGTGGAAGAGCTGACCCGCCTTGTGAGGCTGCAGAGGGAGTCGCTAAATGTTCTGGAACGCCGAGCAGAGGCATGCGATGTAGAGCTGCAGACATGGAGCCAAAAAAGGCCAAGCAGTGAGGACTCCTGGGCAGTCATGACAGAGGAGATGGTGCGGCTGGAGCAGCAGCTGTGTAGGAATCAGGTGGAAGTGGAGGAGGAAGAGTTTTGGTCAAGCGAGCTACAGATTGAGCTTGAAAGCGAGAGGCAGCTGGAGGACCGGCTGCAGGAGGTGTGTACTCGGCTCCGAACCTGCGAGACTGAGCTGGAGCAGAGGTTGAATCGTCTGCATGGCATGGAGGCGGGACTGGAGGCTCAGCGACAGCAGGAGCAAACGAGGGAGAACCAGCTCTGGAGTGAAGGAGAAGTGAAAGCCAGGCTGCAGACGGTGAAGGCTGAACTCAAGGCTCAGGCTCAGCACACAGCACAGCTGGAAAACAGCTGCAGGGCTGTGGAGAGGTCACTGAGTCAGTCTAGCAAGAGACTACAGGTAGGTTAGTTTGGTACGACACGATTTTTATGCTGACGATAACACAGTAGTTCTTTAAATTGATCAGTTAAAGCTTTGCATATTCATGGATTTTAGAGTAGTAGCTGACCAAACTAGCTTAGAAATAATCATGCAGAAATATTTAATGGTATTGTTAAAGACTAATGAAATAATATTTTCAGATGCTGCTAGAAGTACACAGTATATTTCGTATATATATTGTATATTATATTGGTTATATATTGTATTTACCATGTTGTTTAAAAATAGTTTAGCATTCAACCTTTATACTTATAACCAAATGTGTTGTTTTGTGCTTTTAAAGTTAGCGAACAGTTTTATTAATAAAATGAGACATCTAATCAGGGTACAAAGTCTGCTGCAATACAATTTGTATTGAGAGTAATATATGCAAAATGGACATTATTTCAATGATATTTATTGCGCAGATCAATTCATGAAACTCACAGAACTACCCATAAAAATCTGACATAAACCCAGAAACTGTATTCATGCATATGTAAGCCCGTAACTGCCTCTTATAGCAGATGCACTTTGTCTTTCCCAGGAGAGTCAGTTTGAGCTTGAGCAGCTAACTAAAGAGCTGAGGCAGGTGAATCTTCAGCAGTTCATCCAGCAGACTGGCACTAAAGTGACCGTACTGCCGGTGGAGCCCAGTGACGTGGAGGCCAGCGTACCCCCTGTGCCTCAGGAACCAGGTACTCTGCTTACTACTACATCCTTTCCTCCATCTCCCTACATAGTGACTTTCCAAAAACTTTGACAGAGACTTTCATAGATACAAAACAACCATCTTTACGTTATTTGTACAAACAAAAGCAGTGGCAAAAAGCACAATTGTTCAACTCTGTGGGCAGTAACTCCCTGGGTGTTCATGCATCACACATTATTTTGGCTCTAACAATAAGACTTGGAGGCTTTCAGATCTTCCACTGAGAGCTACATGTGTTCCACCCACCTCCATTCAGTGCTGGTTACTGTGGCAACAGCTGCTTAGAGATGGCCCGAGTACCATTACTCACCTTAGTAGCTAGCAGCAGTATATAGGGGACTTTAAAAAGGTGCTGAGGCATGCATGCTATTGTGTTACTCTAATGCCACTTGTATATAAAACAAAAATAATGCTGGGTATTTTATTTTTATATAAGAATGTATACAGACATATAATATCCAGCTAAGAAATTTTGTTTACATTCAGAATAGTCGGCAACTGCATTGCCATTACTGCTTTCTGGCTATTGTTTACATTACATAATTTATTACTAACAGTTTTGTTTAATTATATTTCTGATTTATAATATATATTTTTTCCTGCCTGCTCAAGTGTTCGTCCAGCTGTTCGGATTGGTAAAATAAAAGTGTATTTAGAGAGTTGCACTTAGCAACAGTCTTGACTGAGAACGATTGCAAACCTTCTATAAAAGAAAACTTTTCTTGTTCCTTCTTTATTTCACAGCACTGACTGGTTCACTGAAGCGCCTGGGCCCATCTCATGCAGTGGGAGTTAACCTGCGGGTGCTACACAGCCCCATCACCTCAACCCTCAACCCTGAGGGCATTTATGTCTAAGGACCTGAGGAACGCCTGCAACCACCTTTACACATCCACTGAAAAGTTTTTCAACAACTCCATGTGATTTCATAAAAACAGAGTAATGCATTAAGGCTGTTGTGAAAGGCAGTCATAGGAAGTGATTTGTTGGTTAAAGCTGGTAGTTAATACTTGGCTTTGCAATGTTGGATAGCCGATGGAGCAACAACGTAGGAAGCATGAAATAAAAAATGAAGGTATTTGTTATTTTGTAATGGTAAACTGGACATATACCTCAACTCAAGTCCCATCTGTTGGCTGTAATATCTGCTCAAAACTCTAATGAACTCTGATAAAAGAATGTTTTATTTCCTATATAGAGACTGCGGAGCAACAGGCCTGTATGAGAAATGACATACTAAGGATGAGTTACTTTAGAAATGTGAATATTTTTACAAAGCTGTTTGTTAATTCAGCCACAAAGTGAGTTGTTCATATAAGCAACATGACACATGCACCTTTCTGTCTTTACTGTGGCATCATATTTTATGCTGAGGTTTATATTTTGCCACAGTTGGTATTATATTTCTTTGCATACTCCACATTTAGATTTATAATTTTTTTTAGCGATTTTTGAGCCAAAGATGCCTGCTAATATGTATATTTTTGGTAGCCATATTCAAACTGCAACGGATGCAGTTTTATAGCAATACATCTCCAGCTATATAATTAGCTAATTTCCATCATGTGTACCTTTTGGGTTTTAATAATCTATAGCTTATGCAAAAGAATTTGCAATGCACATGTGTAAAACTGAGCTTTGCATTAGTATTAAATGAACGTTGCAGTATTACAGTATATTATGCTTGACAAATCATAGATCGGGCTCTGTCAATTAACCAGTTTATAACTGTTATAATTGTAACCAGTGCCTTAAGTCTGTAATGAAGCATTAACACGATCAAATCCAGATCAAAATGGGGAGCTCCCAAGTCTGTTTATATGTGGTATAGATGGTGATGGTGAACTAACATGCATTTTTTTTATTTGATAGAAAACCGGCTGTGTTTGAAATCCCTCTTTTGTTCACTCCATTTGATTTTCTTTGTCCATACTGCTACACTAAACACCGAATGGGGGACAGGTGTTAGAATCATGGCACCAACCGGTTTCCGAAGCTTGAGGCATGCTAGCATAATCTTTTTATTTGTAGAGGAATGAGGGCTCAGTGCTTTCTGGTGCCAGTTACACAAAAGGCGTTGTATATACACTATAAATCAAATATATACTGTAAATGTTGAACTATATGAACTAGATGGAAATTCAGATTGGGCAGAAGTGTTCTCCACTACAAGTTGGTGCATGAAATGAATGGGGTTCCACACACAGCCATTGTTTCTTTGTGCCCACTGCTGCATTTTTATGCATTTTATGTGCTTGTGAACAATTTCCGTTTTTAGTTTCTTTAATATTTTTTTTTCTACTTTGAAAATGTATTTAAAAAAACTGCGGTAATGCCACGCATATGTAAATTATACATCTTGCTTATAAAGCTCTTTGTGATTTATTGCACTGCATTTCAACATTAAAATCAAATTAACACAAATCTTTTCACTCTGAATATTTATTCTGTGTTTCTATGTCCTGATGATGGAATTGGCATCGATTTCACACCAAATGTTAAACTGATAAATTACATAAAAAGGCAAATCCTACACACAAGTGTCTAACTGCTTACTTCAATGGGACTTGGCACAGCTTTTCTGCAGTTCATCCAACAGTATGTAGGATTTCAGTGCGTTTAAGACGTGACCCTGTGGAGCAGCTTTCAAACAGCAAGCCTCATTTGCATGCAGACCTCTTCCTCTGAGCTTTTCAGGGCCAACGGTGGAGGTGCATGTACTGTCATGAGGCTGGTGCAGAGAGGGCTTCCTTCACATACAAGTTTTTCCTCGTCTCTCAAACCTGCACTTCAAATTCCCAAATGCAGCTCTGGAGACAAAGAGGAGAGTTTATATGACTGACTAGTGAAGATTAACACTCTCTCCCTCTCACACACACACACACACACACACGTGTGTAACACATATATATAAGCTGAAAGAATTTACTCCAGATGCTATGCCAGGCTTTTGCATGGCACGATTTAAGCATACATTCACACACCCATTCACACCTGGGGCAATTTATTGAGAAGAAGATGGAAACCCAAGAACCTACAGGAAACCTGTATGAACACATGGAGCACGTGCAAAACTTTAGACATGCAGTAACACAAGCTCAGGATTGAGCCCAGGGCAACTAAACTGTGAGACAGCAATTCTACTGCCCCCCAATGGCACCATACTGCCTGTGTTCTGCCTCATATTAATTGCCGTAAAAAAATACTTTTATTTATCCCCACATAAACATATAACCAAAACATTATGGGTGACACTTTCCAGTACTGTTATTGTTTGTAGTGTCTGTTTATGAACACCTCCAGGCTTTATTGTATGTTTAGAAAAAAAGGTTTCTAATCTGTGCCTTTCTTTGTCCATGCCATTGTACCATGTTTTTTGTACCTTTTAACTGGAAATGTGGATTATACTGTAATGTACATAACTGGTCTACAAATAGCTGCCAAAGTTAAACCTTAAAAGGCACACTGCATGCACAGGTCTTCAATATGTAATGGATATATTAAGGGGAAAGCTATACTCTTGTGCATACCACTCCAGCAAGCCTAAATGATTAACTATTATGCCCCTGATTGTATGACAATAACTTCAAACAAATCTGACTTAATATTTAGTCCACTGGTCTGTGGATTAGGATGCAGCCAACAACTGGAAGCAAAATGACCCAAACCTGTGGCTTATCTGTACTTTTCTTCTGGAACAAGTAGAGACAGATGACTGAAATTTTACTGGGGAGAAAAGGTAGACAGGTGACCATTTTTTTCAGGAAACAATGGGAACAAAGGGGACAAGGAGACAGGAAAAGGCAGGCGATACAGTTTTTGTCCGGGATGAGGTAGCCAAGAGGACAAACGGAGACCGGAGGTGACAGGAGAAAACAGGTGAAGACTGCAAGACAGGAGAACGGAGAGACAGGTGAAGATAGGGGCAGACCACATGACCAGAGGAAAGAGGCAGGAAATGAGACAGGAGTGGACAGGGAAACAGGTGACGCAAATGTTTATGTGAAAAAAATCTAAATGGCAATGAAGAATTTTTCTTATCAAATAAGGTCAGTCCCAACGAGGATATATATGGGCAGAGACACATGAAGTACAAAGACAAGCTGCAGTGTAAAAGTTATACTTACTTATGGTTGTTATGAAATTGTATGATGTTGGGGGTTGTTATGAACAGCCCAATGAATTTTTTTAATTTGGAACCAATAGATACAAACCAAAATAATGCATATAGAGAACTGATGTGGAATACACACCACACTGTGAAAAACCCGATTTACTCAACTGTCACGTTTACACACTATCTACACAGGAGCACAACGTTAGTATATTACATTTCAATTCAATGTTATTTTAATAGCAAAACAGTAACGTAGTCCGTTAGAAATGTCTAGGTTAATAAAAGTTGGCGCATGAAGACACCTGGCTGCCAGAAGTGGCACTGCAGGCGAGGAGAATTCTCACACTTGGCAAAGGGCGGAGAGTTTTGCGCAAACGTTGAAAAACAGACTGTACAGAAACAAACACAATGCCTGGCTGATTTCCTTGGGCAGTGATTTTTACAATATGACTTCATAACAATGACTTGTCTTGGTTTGAACATGTTCAAACCCTCCCAGAAATGTTTTGGGATGTATGAAGCCAGCGGAGATGCAGTCCTGATGCCTGATTTACTGTTATAATACTGTAAAAATGTATAGCCACTCGTTGCAAAATGTAAAAGGGCAATGTCCGCTCTCAGAGGCTGGATTGCATAACCCTCATGTTTAAAAGAGAGGGTTTAGACAAAGCGCGTGCGAAGTGCACTGTGGCTGAACCTGCAACCATGAGGACGCCGTCTGTGCTTCTCTGGAGTTTATTAGGAGCTCATTTGATCATCTCAGCGATAGCCAACGACGGTAAGAACGCGTTTGTAACCAAAACAAATGTGATTGCGTTTATTTTTTAAATATTGTTTCTTGTTTAAGGGTATGCTCAGTATACCATGAGCATGCTTCTGGTATCTCAATTCGAGATGAACTTTTCATTATTTCATACACCTCGTATATGGTATGATTTGTAAACCAATTTAACACGTATAACTAAAGCAGGACACCTAATTCTTTATATTCTAAAGTTAAAAGCAGATAAATGTCATTTACACTATCAATTAGTCTTATCTGCTGCTTCTCACTTCCTGTGGTTCTATGCATTGACATGTACAGTAATGCATGCTTGACCGGATTTGTATAAAAAAAAAAACACCACTGAATAATATGTTTATTTTCTTTTCAGCAGGCCCAGTTGTACAGACTAAATATGGAGCTCTTAAAGGTGAGTACTTAAGAGCTAAAGGGAAGGACACGGTCGTTCACACTTACCTTGGCGTGCCGTTTGCCAAGCCACCTGTGGGACCTTTGAGACTCTCTGCCCCACAACCTGCAGAAAAATGGCAAGGAGTTCGAGAGGCCACAAAGCAGCCATACATGTAAGGTCAAGCTTGATATATTCACATCACATACACAAAAATATCCATTACTGTATAAGTGTACATTGATGTTGCAAATTCAGCCAATAACATTTGGTCTATTACCAGTTCATGTAAATATTTCTTACATTTGGTAGTGTGAAGGACGTCCTTTCAAAGAATTTAAACTGCTTTTATATGCCTAATGAGACTCATTAAGCTGTCACTCTATTTAATGATATTTAATCTAGGTGTGTGCACAACCCAGAACTGACTAGGAAATTCTTGAAAGATATTTCCTTGACCTTGGAAGTTCCTGAAGTGTCAGAGGACTGCCTTTATCTCAACATTTACACGCCTGCTAAACCAAGTGAAGAAGCCAAACTACCTGTAAGTCTGTATTGCATTAACAACATTTTTGCAGACACCCTCCAGTGCCCTGTTATTATTCTCCTATTATGTAATTTTCTGGACATTCAAACAGATAATTTAATGTGATTTTTATAGTGGTATGCTGTCAGGGCATGCTGGTATAACTCTGTCTGCCTTTTTTTTGTCCATGGATGGGAATAAAATTATTCCAATTGTCTATTCTCTTCGTTTTATATTTTTTCTCTTCGGTGTGCTGCTTCTTGCATGATTTCAGTCAGATTTCAGTCTTTACATAATGCATTGCCAGGGTCAACGGTATCTATCTGCTTTAAAGCCTTCCAAGTCAGCACCTGCTGGCTCTTTTAGCATAAACCTCATGTTGCTGAACGCTGTTGCTGTAACCATTCAGATTGTATGCTTGCTGAGGCCCTCTAAAAGGTGCCCGATCACGTTGCCATTTCACGTACTTTAAATGGATGCTCAGAGAGCGCACTAGTCAGAGCTTGCAAACCGCATCTGTAGCTAAATGCACAACCTAAAATATATTTCTGTGGATTAAATTGTTTTTTTTTTATTGTCACAATGACTGACAGAAGAAGAAATTTATTTGGTCACAGATATACAATGGTACCCCCCTTATCGACTTTAATCTGTTCCTTAAAACTGGTCGAAATGAGAAAAGGTCGAAGAGCGAATGTAATTATCCCATAAGAAATAATGGAAAACCAATTAATCCGTTCCCGACCTCCACCGATACCCATTTATTAATTTGCCGGGGGCAAAGTCGGAGCACAGTTCCCTTTGGTTTAACGAAAACACGGAGAGTTTAACACAAAAACACACACACACACACACACACACACACACGGCAGTCCATAGAATTCCGACAAACGAGAGAGAGATATCCGTGGTACGCCCTGTAGGGCGAGGTCCACGGGCGAACGCACGGGAGGAAAAAGGTAATCCGGGGTGCGCTTTGGAAAGAAAGCACAGCCGTGGAGAGCGCGTGGAGTTCGGAAAGGAAGAAACGTATAGAAATACAGTATGTGTGACCAGGAAACCGCAGACAAACATGCACCAAACACCTTCACATACCAACAATAACCGATAAGGAGTGTGGATGAATGAGGGGTTTATATAGGAGCTGGGGATGAGTGAATAATGAGCCCCAGGTGTGCATTGTTGAAGCCGGGGGCTTCAGGGAAAGCAGCCGCCGAAGGGGGCATGGCAGGTGGATTTCTGACAATAATACAGTAAAAAGTATAAATTAAAAACATTACAAAAGTAACAAAAAAAAAATGCTCCACGTGGGTCGGGGTAAAAAAAAGGTCGATAAGCGGGCATTTGGTCGTTCAGCGGACGCAAATTTCGGTCGAAAAACAGTTCGCTAAGCGAAAAGGTAGATGTCCTAGCCGGTCGATAAGCGGGGTACCACTGTACTTGCAAGAACATTTCAAAGACACACTTTTTAAGAAAAACTAGACATTGTGAGGAAAGTTCAGCCAAAACAGTTCAAAACAAATGTTAAGCTTTTACCATGGTTCATTAAGCATTAAGTATACTTTTGTGTTTTCTTTCTCATAGAATCATAGATCAGGTAGGACACCACTGAAGGCCTAAGTGTGTAATTCACAGCCCATCACTGGATTTAAAGATGGTTCTTTCTTTCAGCTAGTGGATGTCACCCCATTAAACTTAGAGATAATTAGTTGAATTCAAGGAGGCAATTCTTGTGATGCAAAAAAAGTTTGATAAAATGACAATCGAGACTAGGAATCTATTTTAAGAATCTTATTTCTTTTTCAATAATGCTGAATCATTATGTACTGATTGCATAAATTGCATATAAAAAAGCTTTGCATTGCTGGTGTACCACAGGTTATGGTTTGGATACATGGTGGAGGCTTCACCATTGGTTCTGCTTCCGTATATGATGGACATGCCCTGGCAGCCTATCAGAATGTGGTTGTTGTGCTAATCCAGTACAGACTTGGATTACTTGGATTTTTCAGGTAAATATACCTTCATTATACTATTAAATGCCTGCCTGATATAATGTCATACACCACAGTTGCCAAAGTCTGTGCATCCTTACCCTTTCAAGTGTTTTATTTATATATATATATATATATATATGCACTTTAATTTTAGCATTTGCATACAAAAGTTAGGGCTGGTTGCATCATGCAATGAGATGACAAAATAATTGTAATAAATATAAGACAAAATAGTCTCGGTAATAGAAAAAACAGTAAGTCAGTTTAATGTCCCCCTCAGCCTCAAGACCTAATGGCAGATTCATAAAAAATGTCTAAAGATCAATTCTAAGGAAATTGTAAGGTTTCTATCAAGTAAATTAGTGTATTTAAGAACGTTCTCATAGGGAGGTTGGATAATTATATTACGACACAAAGTAAACTGCATGAGTTTAAAAGGATGTTGAAGGCTGTTGGCAAGTCAGCCAAATTTGTGAAAAAGTAATTGGCGTATTTATAGTCAACAGTAACAAAAAGAAGCCAAAAGGTAAAAAAGAAAAGTAAACAGTGTGGAATATGTTGAATTTTGCAATGTTTAATATATAAAACTGTTAAGAAAACAAAGGTGAGACCTTTTTCACATTCATGAGAATTCACGAAACGATATTAACCTGATATGAAGTATTTTTGTCAGTTATTCGAAGTACATCTAAATAGTCATCTTGACGGCAACATCAAGTGAAGGAAAACTTTGATTTACATTTTGAAAAGCTTACATAAAGATTTTTTGTATCTTAATTTTTTTATCTTGAACAAACAAAATTCTGTTTGAATCCTCATTATAGCACAGGGGATGAACATGCTTCAGGTAACTATGGCCTTCTGGATCAGGTGGCAGCTCTTCAGTGGGTTCAGGAGAACATCCACAGCTTTGGAGGTGATCCTGGATTAGTCACCATCTTTGGACAATCTGCTGGAGGAGTCAGTGTGTCTTACCATGTAAGGATGCTAAATAATCACACAATACAATAAGCCACTGGCTTAAAAAATAAATTCTTATAAATATTTGAAAATATATTGAAAAACATTTCACTGCCTCTAATTGGACAGATATTGTCACCAATGTCCGCCGGTCTCTTCCGCTACGCCATAGCAGAGAGTGGGACTGCTGCAATGGAGGCTGTTTTTACTACCGATCCTTTATCATCAGCTCAGGTAAAGAGCTCTTACATGGCTGCTTGCTATATTTTATTTGCAATACTGATCAGGGGTAGATGTTTAAGGAAACATACAGAATTCAAAGTGACATAACAGTCATCAGCAGTAATACAGAATGGAATGAACAAGAAATGTTAATTACTCCATCATCCTTTTTTTCATCCTTTCCCCAAAATCTCTAGAGAAAAAAACAAAAATAGATACATTGTTACATATTTACTGATGCAAGATAATAAGCCTCACAATTAAAAGGACAACTCGCCATAGCTTAACACGATATTTCCTATTAAGGGATATGTATACTATATGGACAAATGAAATGGGACGCCTGGCAAAATCTAGTGGAACATCTTCCTGGAAGAGTTGAAGTTATTATGACAGCAAATAGGGACTAAATGTTGAATGGGTTGTTCAAAAAGCACATTTGAGTTTATGTTCACAAACTTATCTATATAGTGTATTTCGGATCACAAAATATGTCAATATATTATTGTGTTTTTCCTTAGTCTGTGGCTAATGAGTCTGGCTGTGACACATCCAGCACAAAGCAGATTGTTGATTGTATTAAGCAGCTGTCAGAAGAGGATCTTTTGACGATTGCCACAAAGGTAAGACCTTCATTACTGTAAAATGTACTGCTACTGTAGCTTGGTGGAGTTAATTACAATGACCTCCTTTTTTGTTAGGATGCACTGATGTTCAAAGTGACAAAGGATGGACGATTTTTACCCAGATCTGTGGATGAACTTCTTCAGGACAAAGATTTCAGCAAAGTTCCTTTTATTACAGGGGTGACTGATGATGAAGGCGGCTTTGCACTCATTAATGTAAGTGATTGATTACGATGTATACAGAAGTCTCCAAAAGCTTTACCAAAATACTTAGAAAAGCTTACCAGCCTGTTATTCTTGAACAATTGTAATAATATTGCTTCTTTTTGTTGTTGTTAAAAAAAAAATGCAAAGCAATGTATTGCCAAGATATTAACTTTATTTTGGTCCAGTATAAAAATATATGATTTTCTTTTATGGAATTATTGACATCAGTAAAAATGTATTCCATAGTTCTTTCTTCCTGAAACGTGGACAGAAGGTGTGGACAGAGAGCAAGTTTTGCAACTGATGCATTTCTCTTTTCCTGATGTAAGTGAATACCTAAATTATATTTTAGGAAAAAATCCCATTTGTGTACAACCAGAATTCCAAAAAATTGGGGCACAGTGTAAAATGTAAATAAAAACACAATGCAATGATTTGCAAATTTCATAAACCCATATTTTACTCAAAAAATAAAATGCTAAACTGTTGAGCAGGTAGAATCCTGTATCACACACACATATGTGACAAAATTCCTCTCTTAAATCTTTAGCAACTGTCTCCTCAGTTCCCAGATGTATATACAGACAGATGATGTAATGATACACAGTGGTAAACATGGACCCGTTCCTTCTTTTTTTCTGTTCTTTTTCTTTCGGCTTCTCCAATTAGGGGTCGCCACAGCGGATCATCTATCTCCATACCCCCTTGTCCTCTACATCTGCCTCTTTCAACCCAACTACCTGCATGTCTTCCCTCACCACATCCATAAACCTCCTCGTTGGTCTTCCTCTTTTCCTCCTTCCTGGTAGCTCCATCCTCAGCATTTTTCTACCGATATACCCCATGTCCCTCCTCTGCACATGTTCAAACGATCTCAAATCGCACCTCTCTCACTTTGTCTTCAAAATGTCCTAAATGCACGGTCACTCTAATAAACTAATTTCTAATCTTGTCCATCCTCATCACTCCCAAAGAAAACCTTAACATCTTCAGCTCTGCTACCTCCAGCTCCACCTCCTGTCTTTTACTCAATGCCACTGTCTCTAAACCATACAACATTGCAGGTCTCACCACAGACCTATAAACTTTCCCTTTCACTCTTGCAGATACTCTTCTATCACAAATCACTCCTGCTATCACTCTTCTCCACCCACTCCACCCTGCCTGCACTCTTTTCTTCGCTTATCTACACACTCTCCATTACTTTGCACTGTTGAATACCTAAACTACACCAGCTTCTCCACCTCTTCTCCCTGCAACCGCAACCATTCCACTGCCCTCCCTCTCATTCACACACATGTACTCTGTCTTACTCCTACTGACTTGTATTCCCCTTCTCTCCAGCACGTACCTCCACCTCTCCAGGCTCTTCTCAACCTGCTCCCAAATCACCACAAAACACAATATTATCCGCAAACATCATAGTTCATGGCCACTCCTGTCTGACCTCGTCCGTCATCCTGTCCATCACCACTGCAAACAGGAAAAGGCTCAGAGCCGATCCTTGATCCAGTCCAACTTCCACCTTGAACCAGTCTGTTGTTCCTACTGCACACTTCACTGCTGTTACACTGTCCTCATACATGTCCTGCACCACCATCACATACTTCTGACACACCTGACTTCCTCATACCACAACTCCTCTCTCGGCACCCTGTTGTACACTTTTTCTAAATCCACAAACACACAATGCAACTCCTTCTGTCCTTCTCTATACTTCTCCATCAACGTCCTCAAAGCAAATAAGGCATCTGTGGTGCTCTTTCTCGGCATGAAACCATACTGTTGCTCACAGATGGTCACCTCTTCTCTCAGCCTGGCTTCCACTACTCTTTTCCATAACTTCATGGTGTTACTGATCAACTTTATTCCCCTGTAGTTACTGCAGGTCTGCACATCTCCCTTATTCTTAAAGATCGGTACCAGCACACTCCTTCTCCATTCCTCAGGCATCCTCTCACCTTCCAAAATCTTGTTAAACTGTTTTGTTAAAAAATCCCCTGCCATCTCTCCTAAACATCTCCATTCTTTAAACATGAACTTTTTTTTTTTCCAAACCTGTTGCAGCCATCAAAATAAACTACATTTTTCCTTAAAATCACATGTATTCTCAGTATAAACATTTTGTTTTTTGTTTTGAATTGAATTGAATATGCATTTGAGATGTGCAATTCATTGCATTCTGTTTTATTTACATTTTACAGTATCCTGACGTTTTTTGACATGGGGTTATATACACAAGCACAGTGTAGTGCAAGTTTGCTAACCCAAAAGTTAGCATTATTCAAAATAAAGAAGACAGAAATGTATATATGTGTAATATATTAATTTGTGGGCTTTACATGCTTTACATTTTAGTGTCTTATGTTACAGATATATTGCTTTTTTATTACAATAAACTAAAATAGTAAGAAAGTGTTAAGATGTTTGTATTTAAAGAAGTTACTTCAACAATTTGAATCCCACAGTCTGAATGCAACAGAAAATAACTTGCAGGCCTTATGTTTGTTTTTATAACAAATAAACCTTCCAAAACACTCTGATAAAATATATATTTATCTTTTTATGGTATTTTAATATATATTAATAAAATGGAGGGTTTTGTAAAATCCACAGTCTATAGGGGATGCAAATGGTTTAACTCAGCTTTCCATATTCGTGTCTGCATATAATACATTTTTTTATATGTCTATTTCTTCTATGCACATATTTCCATCAGCCCAGTGATAAATGGCTTCATGAAATCGTGATGAATGAGTACCTAGGAACCACGAACGAGCCGATTAAAATCCGTGATGGGTTAAGAGAGATATATGGAGACTTTTTGTTTAACATTCCTGCTCTTATTAAGGCAAAACACCACAAAGGTGAAGACATTCACTAACAATTTTGTAAACATTTTGTTTTAATTCTATTTAATTAGTATGGATTAATGAATCCTATTAATTAAAACTTAATTGCTACTTGTAATTGCTAGATTCTGGAGCACCAGTTTACATGTATGAATTCCAGTACACTTTTAATGAGCTCTGCAAAAAGAGGCCAAGCTTTGCAGGAAGTGACCATGGAGATGAAGTCTTCTTTGTTTTTGGTGCATGTTTTTTAAATGGCCACATTCAGATAGAAGGTACAGTGTTTTTTTTTTGTGTTTTTTAAACTATACTTGATAATGCCATTACCAAGATCAATAAAGATCTCAGATTTCACTCTTTTCTCTCTCTCTTGGTCAGGTCAGTTCACAGAGGAAGAGAATAAACTATGTAGAACTGTAATGGCCTACTGGGGAAACTTTGCTCGCACTGGGTAGGTAAATATGTAGTCTGAAAATTTTTAAATGATAAATCCTAAATTTGTAGGATAGAAGGGTATGTATAAAGCAAATTACCGAAGTAATCTTGTCTAATAGTCTTGTTTTTTTGTATTGAATTAAACTAAATTGTAGCTATCCAAACTCCACATACTGCTGCTATTTATCAGTTTTTAGCAATATACATTTATGTTCTACAGTCAAACATTTAGTTGAAGCATGTCCTGACTGTATCTGACTGTGGGCAGGTCTCCAAATGGACCAGGCCTGACCCCATGGCCGGAGTTTGGAGCCGAAGCTGAGTACCTGGGTATCAACTTGGAGCAACAGCCTGGAAAGAACTTGAAGGAAAAGCACTATGCATTTATGACCCAGACGTTGTCACAGTTGAGACAAGAGAAAAAAGATGGTACAGTAGCTCTAATGGTTTGAAACCAATCTGACAAAGCCTTTTGACGCCTTCCTGAAAAAGCCATTTTCAAGTTAATAATATTCCTGCTTCTTGATGCCTTGGATTTTTTAACAGGCCCAGTTGTGCAGACTAAGTATGGAGCTCTAAAGGGTGAGCTTGTGACAGCTATAGGGAAGAACACAGTTGTATACAGCTACCTGGGTGTACCATTTGCAAAGCCAC
>NC_139580.1:15051408-15108908 GCF_946808225.1 Silurus aristotelis
GTTTATATGGATTGGAGTTGCCTGCTATAGAGCTGACTGCACCCCAGGCCTCCTCACCATACATTAGTGGCTAATTTTACTAAAAGCCTTGTGGCTGAATGAGTACAAACTTCCTCAACCACACTGAAAATCTAATGGAGCATCATCTCAGAATAGTGAAGGTTATTATAACAGCAAATGAGGACTAAATGTGGAATTCAAAAAGCACATTCAGATCTTACAATGAGATGTCTACAAACCATTGTCTATATAATGTACCTGTGAAAGTGTACAGGTATTATTATCAGTTGTAATTTTTAATTATATGCCATTTGCTAAAATGTTGTCTAATATAATTCTCTAATTAATGCATCTTATTTTTGTTGTATCAGTAGATTGTATTCATGGCTTAATTAATGGTTCTAAATACATTTTGTTTTTTACTGTTTACAGTTCCATTCACAAAGAAAGAAAATGAACTCTGTAGGACAGTGATGGCCTACTGGGGTAACTTTGCTCGCACTGGGTGAGTAAAATGCTGTAATTCAAATGTTCTATTTCAGCATCATTGTTACAATAATAATAATAATAATAATACATACAAATTTTGTGCAGGTCTCCAAATGGTCCAGGCCTGACACTATGGCCTGAGTTCGGAGCTGAAGCAGAGTATCTGGGCATCGGCCTTGAGCAGAAACCCGGAAAGAACCTTAAGTCTAAGCATTACACATTTATGACCGAGGAGCTTCCAGAGTTGGTGGCTGCAGCTCAGGAGAAGCGTGAGCACTCTGAGCTGTAGACAATGATTTAGGCTCTGTATATAACTATGTCTCTTAAAGGTTTATCCTGTGAGGCAACCATTTAAGGTGTCTATAAATGTAGTCTTTCCTTTTTTGAATAGGAACCATCTGGAACAGCTAATCATTCAAATACCACTTAAAGACCAAACTCTTGATATAAATTAGGTAGAAGCTCACATTTAGAACTGATCTCACAGTGAAAGAGTCTTAAAATTAAACGAAAACTACAATTGTATATTATAAACATCTAAAATGAGGGTCTCTAAATGTTTGCATGAATCATCAAGATGCATTCTCTTCATCAGCTAAAGACCAAAGATCTCCCTTGGGCCATTATTCATAATGTTTAGTGACATTGTCAGTTTTACACACATGATGCAATCTAATTCATTAAACTGTGTACTGGAAGATTGTTTCAAATAAAAAAATATATATTTTAAACTTCGGCCAGTGATTCAGAGACAGACAGAGTTACATTTTACTCTAATTTATTGGGCGGAGATGGGCACATAAGCTTCAAAGCTTCCTGAAGTCATGTGATGGTGTTACATTAGACATTATTTTCTCAGAAAATCAAGTTAATGAATATATTCGACTTGAAACAGTTGTCAATGTCACCCAACAAACAGGCATATTCTTAACATATGCAATTATGTGCACCCATAAACAAAGCTCAAATATATTAATTAAATACTTTCATCCACATATAATTTATTTTACATTATAATGGTTAGTTTTTGCAAAGCTGCATTTTAATACAAAACTACACACAGATAGCTAGTCTGTGGTCAATGCCTATGCTGTCTAGGAAAGAGCACTTTGAGGGGAGTTGCTGCACAGCTTTTTGATCAAAACTCATCAAAAACAAGGGAAGCATTTGTAATACGTGTTGGTCTGCTGGAGGGTAAAGGCCTTGGAGTTTAAAGTAACTCATCTTCCATGCTCCAATATTTAATGTTAGCAAGGCATGCAAATATAGATGTTATTAAAATCGCCTAACAAATATTTTGACTAGATGTGGACAAGTGGCAAATTTCACTCAGAGCACCATCAATCTGTGGATCTTTCCATGTATCTGCTGAAGGCAGGACAAGGGCTGAGTTTTTGATCAATAGAAGCTAAGGCAGGCCCAAGCTGCCAGTCAGGCAATGTACATTTACCATTATACAAGTTTAACATTGCATTTTCTTTCTTAATGGATAAACACGCACTTGGGAAAACTACAATTAGAACATTCACTACTTACAATATATGATTGAAATTAGTATGATGTGTATTTTAAGCATATTATGCAATGGAACACATACGAAGGTGTGGTACCTGAGACAAAGCAATAAAATGAAGAAAATCCCCCCCAAATTGGCAATTGAGTGAATTCACTCACGTTAGACAAATGCATTAGTACTTTAGGGCATGCACACTTCACAACATATATGTCCATATGATAACTGCTTAGTTCTTCTAATTACATTTCCCAGGTTAAATACTTTACTTTAGATGTGCCAGAATACAGAACTAGGCAAACTATAAAACCTAGTTGGCTGCTTTCCTGAAGACAAATCCCAAGCTTGTAAAAGATGCGGTCATTTACTTTAGTGTGCTGTGATGTACTAAACCAGTGTATGTTTTATGAAATCAGCACAAACTATTTACTAACAATGAAAAAAATAAATATTTTGGAAAGAAATGTTCTGCTTTGCATTGGAGCCACAAGGCTAATGTAGCTAAATAAAAGTAATGGAAATCTGAATTAATAAATATTCATATACTTGTTTGAAAGAAATTGTTAAGCTATATAATGTCGTTTATATGCTCTTTATATTAGGAAATTAGAATCTCGTAGAATAATCTTATACACGATATCATCTAAATAACCTATATCTTTATAACTTTGGAGCAAAATGATACAACATTGCACTAGAAAAAAACTACTGATTGTCCAAGATGGGTGACCCAAAAATATCACAGTGTTTGTTATTAATTAAATCAAAGCATTGGTACTTAAATCATAAGGACACACTAGCCTACTTAGGAATGGGATCAGAGATATATTCACTGAAGGCATTTCATAAAAGAATTTGGGTAAAGTAGGCTCCCATTACTTGTTAGCTCTATTAGCTTCCTTGCTCTAATGCAAAAGTACACTAAGCAATTTGGGCTGACCAATTACAAATATCAATAAGTGAAAAATGGTTTTGCTTAAATATGCTGTAAATGTTTTTCCACGGGCTTCAGTAGTTATTTGTTCAAATGATTCAAATAAATACAGTGCAAAAATGTCAAAAATCATCACCTTGGGCAATGCGGACATAAATAAAAGCAATAGAATCAACGGTGCCTGACTTAAAAACAAACAAACAAAAAAATTTAAATAAAAGCAGACAATTAAAGACATTAAATTACCACAATTAAACGTTACAACCAACCAAACAGCTAAAAGCAGATTATTATAACTTCACTTAACTAACTTTAACAGCACAGGAAGCTACAATTTTCTAAGACTAGTCTCGGGATAAATAATGATGGTACGGAGGCACACTCAGTTTGTTCTGGAGTAAAATGTATCCTCTTCTTCGGCATCTCCAGGTTACAAAAATAAATAAATTAAAAAGCTGATAAGAAAGCTTCAGTGTACAATACTACCTATATGATCTTGCCGTTGAAAACATACCTGTGTGTCAGGTTTTCCTTGTGCATGTATGAGATTACTGGGAGGTTTCCTCAGGTTGTGTGGGGATGTGTGGGGCTAAGAATGTAATCAGGATTATAGGGTATATAGCACAGGAGTGGGCAGTTCCAATCCTGAAAGACCACAGCACTATACGCTTTTGTGTGACACACCCTAGGTTTGAATAATCAGTGGATTGATTATTAGTGCACAAGTTGAGCTAAGCAAATTAGAGTCATGGCCCTGCAGGTCTGGAACTGCCAGTCCTTTTTATTATGTGTTAGATAAGAAGCAAGGTTAAAAAAGGCCGCCAATCAGGATGTCCAGGACTGCATGTTGCGAAGCATGGCCTCAAAGCGCTCCATGCTGGGGGCCTGAGCATGTTCCAGCTTATCTGTCAAGCGGCTGTACAGGCTAAAAGACTTTAGCTCCAGCCAGATGAACCCAAAACGATCATCGTCAAAAAGGACGAACAGACCAGGGGTGCGCTCTGGACTCGTGAAGCCATGACCCGCTATCAGACCTGTTCCGTAGAAACTGACACACATTAAGAAATTAATGTTGGCATGTAATCTACACATGTGGTTACTTTTTCTTCAAATGACAAAAATGCTAGAAGGCATAGTTTTAATGCCTGTTTTAATGTAACTAATAGTATATTTCATATATGACCATATACAAGACAATCCTGAACTTTACAGTAACATGATCAAGATTTCTACTTACCATATTTTGCATGATCGTGGGTACACCTCATTTCGAGCCATGACCCCTAAAGGCAGGACAAAAGGCTGAGGTTCATCCTGATCGCTAGAAGCTTCGGCACACCCTGCATCCTCAGCTCCTGAGCTAGAGGCAGCATCAGAACCCTCTGCCTCTGAAGTACCGACGGTGGGGGCAGCTTTGCCTGAGGCACCCCTCTGAATCTCTTCTTGTACCCCCAACACCAAACGAGAAAGCTCATCAATGTTTCGCTGGTGCTCCAAGTCAGGCAGTTGTACTGGCCGACTCAGGTCTATGTCTAAGGTCAGCTGACCCGCTGGTACATTAGGGTCACCCTGAGATGCAAACAGTGATCAGTCAAACTTTCACTTCTATAGACACCACACAATACAAGGCCAAATAAAAAAAATAAAGGTCTGAATTACACTGACATAGCTGCCCCAGCATACTTATTCCACATAGGAACGTATTGTGCTTTAATGTGGCCATATGCTACTGAAGGATCTACATAATAATGATAATTATGTATCCAACAGAGCAGGGTATAATGCTGGAACACAATGATTAAAGTAGCGTAAACAAAACAGAGGCAAAATCTAACCTGGTTCACTGACCCAAGCATCATCATCATAATAACAGAATAAAAGAAAGAAAGAAAACCGGTAGAAAAGGACTTCAGATAAGTAAATCTACACAAGTGTGATAAAGCAGAGCGACTTACTGTTAGTTTGGTGGCTTTGGCCCGAGAGCCATGGAAGCTCAGCATAATGATCTCCAGGCCATGGCTGCCATATGTACCTTTAAAAAGGCCTGGCTGCAGCAGGTCCGAAGGGAGGCACGGGGGCAAGTAGATCCGCCGATACGTTAGGCAATTACTGTAAGCACATTAAATGCTTAACTCGCATTTTTTCGTATTGTAAAAAAAATATTGTATAAAAAAATATTTTTTCTGAACATTCTGATTTCTCTGATTTGTCCCCAGTCCTTTAAAAGGATGTATTTTACGATATAAAGCTATATGATAACTACTCATATATAGCATACTTACTCATATTGGCTGGTGTAGATAAACTTCATGAGAATCAACTCCTGCATGTGTTCATGAAAAATATCCTCTAGTGTCCGTCCCCATTCCTCCTCCAACCATGTCCGAAACTCCTGCACAGACACACACGATTTTCTCTTCATTGCCCAACCCTCCATAATCTGAGCACTAGCTCAAGAAATTAATCCTAAAGCCACAATCCTTCTCAAACTTCTTAATCATTTTAACAGTAGAAACACCATTTGTGTGGCTGGTGGGTCTTTTACCTCTTGTCTTCCCCCCGGCATTCGATGATGATCTGTTTGGTTGCACTTGGTAGAAAACTCATCTCTTTTTACTGTCTGCAAACCGCAAGCACAAGTCACATAATAACACCACCTACTCCTTGTCTTTAAAATGGTAATTAATAATGGAACTTGCTTTGCTCTTGAACATATACTAATCTAACCTGAATGTCTCCTTTGTGAGGCCCTCTGTGACCATACATGCACTCCACTGTGGCTTTGTTATGCTCCCACATGTGGATGCGGAAAAGAGGTCGCCGTCTCATGGGATCCTCCACACGTGGATCATGGGGTGGTAGATACATCCAGCCAATGATGAACAATCCATCCACCTATCCAGGCCAGTAACAGAACACAGTTGCCTCTTGGGTGAAATTATTTCACAGTGAGATACCAACAGTGTAAAAATAGAAGGTGGGTTATTAAGCGTTAAGATCATTCGTGTGGCAGTGATGGGACTTACCACTACGTTTAGCAGACCTCCGTAGGGGCCTATGTCTGGCTGCCAGAGACCCAAAATGTATCTGTATGGATAGAGCACTGCAACACAAAGGTACAAACTTCCAGAAATCACAAAGAGGTGTGCAAATTTTCATGCAATAGCAACAAATCAATACTGCTTACATAAAGAGAAATAAATTATTGCAGAGCATTCAGGCATGGTGTGTAGCTATGTGTAGTTGTCTAGTGAGAGACTTGGTACTGCAAATGACAGAATTAGCCATTCAATTTGTCTGATAAGATGTTAACAATAATCATTATTAACCTCTTATTTTCGCTCAGCAAGTATGCAGTGTGGATACAAGCAAGAGTTATTACTAAAATACCCACTTCACACCATTATATCAGGTTAGATTCTACAAGCCGGTGTGTGTCATTTCTCCACACATGCAGGACAGAAAGGCATGCCAGATCCCAGGTAAAAGGTGCCCTTTTATGCTGATATAACATCAACCCTCTCCCCACAGCTAGTAACCATTAACTATACAGATCCCAGAACAGCAGCAAAGGGCAGCCTCTACAAAATCATATCCTGAGTCCACCACATTCAGCGCACACACCAAGCAGTACATACAGTGTGTATACACGTCCCGGTAGTCCATGTGCTCATAATCGGGCAGGAGCTTCATAAAACGCCCCGACTTCACCCTAGGTTTCACACCTGGATATGTGAACCAACCAGGAGGACAACAGAGGCAAGAAAAGAACAAGAGCTGACCACTTATCCAAGGTGCACATCCAAGTGTGTGATTTGAAAGAATCTCGGGCTGCAACAACTAATCGATAAAATCGATAATAATCGTTAATTCGTTGTCAACAAATGCAGTTATCAATTTAGTTAGGCTGCTTAAGTTACAGGTTAGCGTGACGGCAAGACAACACAGCCGCTTGCAAAAAGGGCTGAGAGTACAGGGTCAAGCGACGGCAGGAAAAAGTGTGCGTCCCAAGTCATCAAAGGCATGAGAGCATTTTATATTAAAATGCTGCAAGACTCTTAAACCTGCAAGTTTAGCAAAGCAAAGTTTGTGTGGCATAGAAGTACCACAGTGATGCACAAGCACATGAAAAGAAAACACACTGGTGTCATGGAAGAAGGTAAAACATCAGCATGGTGAGCAAAAACTGTATAATCCTCATAAATGTTAAAATGGTATAGTTTAATGAAGTGCTATTGTGTAAACTGTTTGTATGCTAACTTCAGGACAGTTGTACTGGAGCTCAGGAGGAGCTCAGACTGTGGTGCTTAGTGGTTAAGCCATTGGACTTTGGATCAGAAGGTCACAGGTTCAAATCCCACCACCACCACCAAGCTGCCACTGCTGGGCCCTTGAGCAAGACCCTTAACCCTGCTCAGTTTTAACTCGCTCTGTATAAGGGCATCTGCCAAATGCCATAAATGTACTACAGCAGTTAACATCTGTTTTGCTGCGTGATTTACTGCAGCTTTACAACATTTAAATGCTCGTTTTCAATGTTTCATATATTTAATTTATGCATACATTATTTTAATATTATACAAAATTAAATTAATAATATATTCTAGATACTTTTTTCTTCACAAATGACAGAATGTCTGTGTATTTTTTAAAACAAAAATCACCAAAACAATGTTGTATTATATTTTATATGGATTCTTTTAATCCATAATTTATTGATAGATAGATAGATAGATGATAGATAGATAGATAGATAGATAGATAGATAGATAGATAGATAGATAGATAGATAGATAGATAGATAGATAGATAGATAGATAGATAGATAGATAGAATGATCGATCGATCGATGGAAGCTCATACAACCCAGCATGAGTGAATTTGTTCTAAGGAGAAATCTCCCATTTGCTCCCCAACAAGCAGCCACTATAAACTTTAAAATGTAAAAATGATTGTTAAACTCAATATAATAATATGAGGCTTTTGCATTTTTTTTTAAATACACTTTCATATATAAATACCCTGAATTAGTTTGATTAATCGATTAACAAAATAAGCGTTAGTTGCAGCTCTAAAAGAATAAAAAATAAACAGAGTAAACTATAAAGCTTGCTTCCATTAGAAAATGACAAGAAAAACTTTACATAAAAAAAGGTGTTTATGAATTATGAAGACAGGGGTTTCCATACCAAACTAGAACATATTGTAACTTTCAGTAAACAAAGACATCATTCAGAGAATTGTGTTTACAAAAACCTGATCATTACAGTTTCTATTGGGAGATCTTTTGTTGTTTATCCAGTCTCATGCATTATGTCAATAATTTATCCTGAGTAAGCTGATCTGACCAAAGATGTGCCACAGGGATAGAAACATTAGTTAGGAAAGAATATAGAGAATTTGTCACATATTTTGGAGAGGTGTCACAGAGTTCGGTAGAGTTTGTATTCGTTTACTCTCCCTGGTCTTATGAATGAACCAACAAAATGGCTTGATTTTGTTGAATACTTCCCCAAAACTAACTAGAAAGTCTTGTTACTGTATTAGTCCAATGTTAACAAACCCATAAACACCATTGGTAAGCCTTTTGCTTAGCTCTGTCTCATCCTGCAGCCTACAGTTGTTAAACTGTAAAGTTTATTTTACTGATGTAATTCAACAACAGCACTTGAAGTAAGTGAGTTTTCTCAATACAGTGAAACATGCCTGTGCAAAGACACTGTATACAGATGTTAGGTTGAAAGAAAAAGTGGAGTAGTCTATAGAATCTTTTTCCTGGCTCCATCTACAAAGCCAAATCTTCAACAGAATACTGCGCAAAAAATAAATTAGGCCTAAATCATACATTCCCAGGGACAGTCAGTGTTGATGCAGTTAGGGGCCATTAGGTGTGGACACTGCAGCATTAACATTAGAGCGCAGCAGAAGGCCATTAAGAGCGAGTACAACTCTATATAGTCTAGACAAAGCTAAACACGTATACCATGCAAAAGGAAAGAAGAATACTGGGTGGATGTAGCATGCTTTTCTATATCATATTTTCAGGTCAGTTTCACAAACTTGCATGCATGTAAAACCAAATCCAACATATTCTATACTGTAGACATTTTGACTTTATTTATAGAAAAAAAAGAAAAAAAACTCAGTTTATTTATAGTAAAACTGTTCAGTGTATTGTTTCTTCGTCATTATCCCCATAATATCACAAAACCTATGCAAATAATTCTTCTACCAAACGGTCAGATATTTGTTAACTTTTTGGGAGGGGTCTAACCTAATTCAGAATGTTTCTGAGGGTATCTTGCTAAATCATGGCAACAATCTTTTAAACCAATTAAGCCAATGATTTGAACCTGACACAACAGAGGTGCTTCTGATTTTTTAAATATGAGGATCCTTACGTTTGACATAAAGCTCCCGGCTGGACACCCCTGCCACCTCCATCTTCCGCAGGTCATCCTTCATGCCAAACTCTGAGAAAGTGATTAAAAAGATGAAAACACAATACTTTGGGTCATGTGTGTGTAGAGTATTACATATTTACATGTTGTGCTGTATACTTTTATATATTGTATACTTTACATGCTGTATATACTTTTGTAATTAAAGTGTTAAGGCAAACTACTTGTCAATTTTGCACACATATTAGTGAGAATTCAATGCTACATCCCAAACTGCAGGATATACATGAGAGCAATATTAACAGTAGGTAATTGCACTGAAGGTGTCTGTCAGTATTCAGTTCAGGACATGGAAACGTGTTCTTGTGCAACTCGCTAGTTAAACAAATACTAGCATTAATAGTCAAAATGCTATAATCTTCTCAGAAGTACAGAAATATTGTACAGATATAAGAATAATATTAAACAAATCATTGTGACCATTGCAATTTAAAAACCTGTTGGTTGCTTTGCTGTAATCTCACAGTCTGCTGCTGTTTACCTATCTAAATCCGATATTCCTCTGTGTACCCAGTGTCGGCGTGAGAGAATACAGAATGAGGGGGCCTCATGTTTAACTGGGGGGCATCTCATTCACATACCATTACTATTAATATTATTATTATAGTTCAATAAACATAAAATATTAAACGTGCCACTCACTGTAAACCATAATTTATCATAACTCTAAAGTGCAAGACTCACAAAAACACACAAATTAACCACCACTGGCGTAGTGGCAGCGTGTATGTAATTGGGTGACTATGTTAGCACTGCATTATGGGTTAGTAATTTTGTATTTTTTTTTTATTTACTTATACTCTTCATTCTTTAACCAGTAAAATCAATTCGTAAAAAATTTGTTTAAACTATTACGTTCGTTATTATTTTGAGAATTAGGAAGTACGAAGTGCTTCCCCAGGGCCCGCTCGTGGCGCCGACTTTGTGTGTACCTACAGACCAATTCACATAAACGAGACCTAGCAATATAAATTGTCACAATCTTACTCTTTCCCTGATTGGCTTCAGGCTCCCTTCTATTGGCAAGTATTCCAAATCCAGTTGTACAGAAACTAGGGGTGTGGTGATAATTAGACATATCAAAGATGTCATGTGATGAATGCAGACAAAATTCCAGTCCTACATTCCTGACACAATGCTGATGGTGATTTAGCGTGGCATGACTGTTCCTGTGTCTTACAGCAGTTTAGCAACAGTATTTTATATTCACCAACTCAATAGTAAATAAAAATCCTGTGCAAGGCAGCTTTAAGTACTCATTTTTGTATATGTTTTATGAAGGGTTGCCAGGTGTATTGTTTTCTTTTGCAAGCCAAATGGGTAAACTGGGGTTGATGTTAATGTAAACTATATTTACACTGACTATTAACTATGTATGTGAGATGTGGATACCATACAAATGCACTAGTTTTACTTAAGTTAAATGATAGATACTAAAGTATGAATAGAAATAAAGAACAGTCACTTAAAAATATAAATTACATTGTCTGAGGTTGGTGGCTGAAGATTCAGTAATGATGGGTAGCGTTGCTGTTTTTACATATCTAGGGGTCGGTCCTGAATTTACCCCACTGTACATGGAGTTTTACATTTCTGAGGATTCCCAATGAGTTTTCAGGTTTTCTCATACCTCCCAAATACATGCCTTAGTCTGGACCGGCTATGGTATACTTCCCCTAGTTGTGAATGACCTGTTTTAATGTGTGCACAAAATGTTCATTAACAGATAGGTGGTCCATCCAGGGTTGTATTTTTTTTTCCAAGAGATCTGGCAACCTTGACCCAAGGTTCCGATTAATATTTTGCATAATCTTTATTACGATGCATTTATATCCACAAGTGTAATAGTTTGCACTTGCAAACAAATCGTATGCAATTGTAACATGATCTTTGATCAGTCGCAATATTAATATTAATATATTAATATTGACAGTGTTGACAGGGCAGTAGATAGTGACAGACAGACAGACAGACAGACAGACCACGTAGAAAATTAACCCACTGAAGGCAACAGCCAGATTTGGATCAAAACTATATATAAACAGCGTCACATAACGTCATTTATTCTATAACGTTTGATAAATGCATAAGTGGTTTACCCGCTGCACAGCGTCTTCTCCATATAGTCTCAGTGCTGAGGATCTGTCTGAATTTCTTGCACACCAGGGCCAGGTTGGGCAGCACCGTACCGGGCAGAGAGGAGAAGATCTCTACCAGAAGCTCGGGTGGTAAATCCAATAGAGATCGTGGCGCTGTTGTTGCTGTTGTTGCTGCAGCACAGGCCCTGTCTTCTTCATCCTCCGAGCCCGCGACGTCGCACACAGCGCTACGGCCTTTAGGACCAGCTCCGAGGACGCGCGCTTTGCCTTTGCCCACGATCTTTTCCTCCTCCTCTTCCTCGTCCATATCCAGCTCCGAGTCGCTCTCCTGGTCGCGCTGGCCGTTCCTCTGTCTCCGCCTGCACCGCCGCGACTGGCCCACCCCACATAGCCTGGCACACACCGCCATCTGAGCTCAACGCCAACCGGCCACCATTACTTTACATTACATTACATCAGCTGTCCGAGCCGCCAGTTCCTCCGCTTTCCCTTTCCCCTGTCCTTTCACTGGATCTCCTCACCAGCGATTTCTTCCGACTTGTTACCTTTCCCAACTGTATTCCGTCCTGGCCCCGCCTCCTGTATTCGGATTTGCTGTCAGGATGAACCCAGCGTTGATTGATTCCTATTAATAGGTCAAAGAGCTGTTTATAAACATCAGCCAATCCGGTTACAGGAGGAGAAACGGGTGCGGACAAAAATTTCATTTCAGTTCAGTTCAATGTTATTTGTGTACCATTTTTAAAAAGAGACCCGTTCACAAAGAATCTTTACACATATTCGGATATATAAGACATAAAGCAAAAAGCAGGATTGATATTACTGGCAGAGTTAGCGTATGATGATCTTAGGAAGCAATAAGGGTTCAAACTGACACATTTGGTCACAATCTGATCACAAAAAAAAGATTTATCACAAAAAATAAATCCAAATCTGTCAGTTAATTATTTTTTTTATTAATCAGTTTTTGTTTAAAGTTGTTCTTCTTTAAACTCAGTCATGAGCAATTAACTTCCATAACATTACTCGATATATTTTGGCCTTTTCAGGTGCTGAGAATTTGCATGACATGCTGATAAATATTCTTCTAATAAATAGCTGTAAATAGTACTTCAGAAATTTTTGTTTGGGGGTGGGCTGTTCCATGGTCATTTAACTTTTTCAGCTCTATGAACTTGGCTATTTTTTCCCCAAGTTTTATAGTGTTGAGCATGTGCCTGGGCATTTGTGGGTGATTGCAATTTATTAACATGTACACACAAAAATAAAAATACAAATCTGGTGTAAATATTATGTTCTGTTTGGTTTAGACAAAAGTGGACATACAACTTATCTCAGATGAATGAGGCCAATTCTATGCAGCTTTAAACCAGTGACTCTAGCATGACTATCTGTGACAGCATAACTAAGAGGGAGATTCAGATCATTCTGATGGTGATCTAAATCAAAAGACATGTTTACATGACTTGGCAGTTTCCCAAGACAATGCATGTAAAGCCAGTAGTGTCAATGATCTCTTTTCATATAGATTCATAATGTATTTCTTTTTGTTTAGCAAAGTAGAAAATACTAAGCATTCAGAGCCAAAACAAAGGGTTAATAAAATAAACTGTATTTCCTGTTAAACCTTCCTACCTGTCTAAAAGCTTTTAGTGCCATTAAATAATGTTTCGCCAAAATTTGAAGTCATCACCACATACATACAAACAACAAATGAAAGGCAGTTAATAGAACATGTTTATAAATGTTGTGAAAAGCGCTATAAATGTTAATTCAGGATCGGCATTGGAGAATCCCAAATTCAGTTTATGTAAACCTGCTAATCATTCTTTCCACTAGTATTCTGAGGAATGAACACTTATAATGCCAGTATATATCTGTATATATATATATATATATATATATATATATATATATATATATATATATATATATATATATATATATATATATATATATATAGTTATTATTTTTTTAATTGTACATTAATACTGAAGACATCCAACTATTAAAGAACACGTATGGAATATTGTAGTAAACAAATACAAGTTGAACAACCCAGAGTATATTTATATTTCAGATTGTCCATAGTAGCTACATTTAGCTGTGATGACCGCTTGGCAATCTCATGGCATTCTCTGATCAGATTAATGAGGTAGTCACCTGGAATGGGTTTTACGGCATTTCTTGCCATCTTGCCTCCATTTATTGTGCTTTAGACCTTAAGTCGTGTTGTGCAGAAGAAACTGTGAATACAGAGTCAACAGATACAAATCCATATTTTGGAAAGAAACACTCAGTTAAGTGAAGAGAAAAGAATCCTCAAGTGCAGTCTACAAAACCATCAAACGCTATGGGGAACCAGACTCTCATGAGGACAGTCCCAGGAAAGGTAGACCAAGAGTTACTTCTGCTGCAGTTTATTAGAATTATCTGCCTCAGAACATGCTAATTTACAGTGGGGCAAAAAAGTATTTAGTCAGCCACCAATTGTGCAAGTTCTCTCACTTAAAAAGATGAGAGAGGCCTGTAATTTTCATCATAGGAACACTTCAACTATGAGAGACAAAATGAAAAAAAATTGTCTAATTTTTAAATACTTTATTTGCAAATTATGGTGGAAAATAAGTGTTTGATCACCTGCAAAAACGCAAGATTTCTGTCTCACACAGACCTGTAACTTCTTCTTTAAGAGGCTCCTCTGTCCTCCACTTGTTACCTGTATTAATGGCACCTGTTTGAACCCGTTATCAGTATAAAAGACACCTGTCCACAACCTCAAACAGTCAGACTCCAAACTCCACAATGGCCAAGACCAAAGAGCTGTCAAAGGACACCAGAAACAAAATTGTAGACCTGCACCAGGATGTGAAGACTAAAAAACGCCGCCAGGGACTTAAATCCTGCAGTGCCAGAAGTGGCCCCCTGCTTTAGCCAGTATATGTCCGGGCCCGTCTGAAATTTGCTAGAGAGCATTTGGATGATCCAGAAGAGGATTGGGAGAATGTCATATGGCCAGATGAAACCAAAATAGAACTTTTCGGTAAAAACTCAACTTGTCGTGTTTGGAGGAAAAAAAAAATGCTAAGTTGCATCCAAAGAACACCATACCTACTGTGAAGCATGGGGGTGGAAACCTCATGCTTTGGGCCTGTTTTTCTGCAAAGGTACCAGGACGACTGATCCGTATAAAAAAATGAATGGGGCCATGTATCGTGAGATTTTGAGTGAAAACCTCCTTCTATCAGCAAGGGCATTGAAGAGGAAACGTGGCTGGGTCTTTCAGCATGACAATGATCCCAAACACACCGCCGGGGCAACCAAGGAGTGGCTTCGTAAGAAGCATTTCAAGGTCCTGGAGTGGCCTAGCCAGTCTCCAGATCTCAATACTTTTTTGCCCACATAAACACTGTCCATTGTTCAGAGGACACTGGGTGAGTCTGTACTGTATGTATATATATATATATATATATATATATATATATATATATATATATATATATATATATATATATATATATATATACAGTAGTGCATTGATAAACGTGAATTGTGGATGGTGCATAAATGCATAGTGGATAAGCAGTCTTCAGTCTGTTTGAGGGCTCTGCGGCACCTGGGGTGATGGGTATCTTTGATAATGCCCCTTTCCCTTCGCATATATCATTATTTTAAAACAACAGCAAACAGAAGAGACTTGTTTGTGCCTAGACACACCACTTTGTTAGATGTACAGAGGGTGATGGGATAGTTCCTAAATGTGTGAATCCCAATGTGAAGCATGAAGGAGGAGGTGTGGGAGGTGTTTTGTTGGTGACGCTGTTGATGATTTAGTCAAAATTGAGAAAATATTAAACCAGCATAGCTATAACAGCAGCTGTTATCCAATCTGGTTTGCACTGAACTATTATTTGTTTTCTAACAGGACAATGATCCCAAACACACCTCTAGGTTATGTAAGAGCAATTTCTTCAAGAAGGAGAGTGATGGAATGCTGCATCAGATGACTTGGCCATCTCAATCACCCTATCTAAATCCATCCTGAGATGGTTTGGAATATGTTGGACAAAAGAGTGAAGGAAAAGCAGCTAACAAGCACTTAACATCTCTTGGAACTGCTCAAGATTGTTGGAACAATTCCAGGTGACTACCTCATGAGACTGTCTGAGATAACACCAAAAGTGTGCAAAGCTGTCCTCAAAGGAAAAGTTGGCGAAATGTGGAATATTTCTTTTTACATTCTGAAATTATATTCTTTAATCACCCGTCGATTTGCACGAAATGGTTGTTTTAGGTGCAGGAAAGTAAATTGTATGAAAAGAATCGAGCCAGCCAGGAGTCGAACCTAGAATCTTCTGATCCGTAGTCAGACGCGTTATCCATTGCGCCACTGGCCCTGTGAGAATCGAGGGGCTACTGTGTTATTATGGGGTTACTCGTTCAAGACTCAGCACTCCAGGTTGATGTCTGTCCCAGGACTCTAATAGACTTCACACCACCTATATATTATTAATGCTCATTACTGAGAATCAGCGGAATTTGTTCAACAACCTGTTTTATTCTCAAGCTCAGGGTTTAGGTTTGCAGTGAAACTTTATCGTTTGTCTTGGAGCAGTAAGTGTATCCGAACTGCTTCTATTTCACAAGTAGAGTTTTTTTTTTATTAAAGAGATACAATATATAAATAGTTTCATTATGATAGAAAATTACGCTGACTGTTATGGATCATTGATTACTAGAGGAGGCGAACCGCACAATTAGAATCCAGTCACTTCTCGCGCGCGTTACGTTATTTCCTTGACGTGTGTAATGATTGGTTAAAAAAGGGGTGGGCATTAACAAAATAGGCCAACGAGAACCCAGTTTTTGTGTAACGAATGGGAACGTTAGACTGTAGCTCCTCTGGCGGGAGTTTTATACTAAAAGAGTTTATACTGAAAAGTCACTGCTGCCGTGGATTTGATAAAAACAGCTAATACCGTCCAGTTTGACCAAAAAAGGTAATATTTGTGTTACGGATCTATGCTAACATATACGCCAATATATACGCGCAATAATGCTTGTACATACTTTAGTTATTTTAACGCTTGCAAACGAGGAGAACTCCGCGGTCGTACGGTCTATTATTCTAGTAATAGACAAGTAAACTACATCTACTTTAACCGTGCATGCTAACGTCTGTGTGCATAAATGAACTAGGAGCAGATACGCTTTGTTTTTATCCGTGACGTAAAAGACACACGCACAAGCACGCGCTGATTGAAGTTGCCTAGATATGTCATTGATTGCAAATCACATGTCTGGAAAGTTGTCAGTTTGTGAACAGCTTTTGTTGACTGTGACACAATTAAAAATCTGACTACATACAGTTTTGTGACCCTCTGAATATCATGTCTTCTTTCGGCTGTTCCCGTTAGGGGGCGCCACAGCGGATCATCAGTCTCCATACCCTTGTGCACTGCATGGGGAATGAACGTTTTTACTTTGTATTATAGCAAATATCATACATTTATATTGAGAATTCATGATGCATCATGCTTATTTTCTCCATTAATATGGTTAAGTTATATGAGGAATGATGCAAATGTACATCAGTTTATTTTGTAAAATATGTTCACAGCCTTTAATAATCATCCAGTATGAAAGCAGCTGACAAGATTTTGTCCTTATCGGAGGGAGATGATATAAAGGAGCTCCAGCATCATTTGACAACTCTGTCTAATGATCAGGTGTGTACTTAAAACACAGAGAAATGATAATAGATGAGAATCTTACACTTGTGATTATATCGCTGAGCAGCAATGAGATTTTTATTGGATTATTATTTATTCCAGTGAGCTTGACCAGTTCTTTATCAGTTTTTAGAAATAAATTGTTGAGTAAGTGTGTAAGTGTTGTGAGAATACAGAATAAAGTATATGAATTGAAGTATTCTCTTTCTTTCTCTCTCTCTCTTTCTCTCTCTCTCTCTCTCTCTCTCTCTCTCTCTCTCTCTCTCTCTCTTTCTCTCTCTGTGCATTATTTAATATGGTACATACAGTATATGTGCAGGAAAATTGATTTTGCCAACATTCACCAAATCCAGTGATTGCATAAACAATAGAGCTGAAAGACATTTTTATTTTTGTTGTGCTTTAAAGGAGATTATGCTTTAAAATTTAAGCTCACTTTTTTCTGCAGTTGACTGCAATGATCACAAATGCTGCTCTGAAAGGCAAGGATACAGCAGCCTTGATCAAAGCTATATTTAGAGGTAATTTGCATGACACATGCTTTGGCACACGCTGCTTTTCCTAAACATTAACAAATGTTTTTTTTTGTATGCCTTATTTAAGGCTCACCAGTGAGTAGTTCGGATGGGGCTGGTCGGAGGTTGTGTGTGTATAAACACTGTATTCCTCTCTGTGAATCGGGAGACCTACAGACAGAGGTGGCTTCAGATATTATCGGGTTGCTAATGTTAGAGGTAAAAAAAAAAAAACTTTATGTATTAAAAATGTATTATTGTATTGTTTTCTTTAGTGGAATTCAATCGATGCCAAAAGCCATCGTCACTATTAGGGTCTAAAATGTGAGAGTATGCGTTTGAATGTAAGGATGTTCTTGTGTTACAGACCCATGTTCTACCTGGCCCTGCACTGGCAGCGTTGGCATCTTTATATGTGGACGCAATAAAAGGGGGTGAAATGGGAAGTGGTAAATCACTAGAGCTTTTCCCTACCATCCTCACTGCCCTGGCAGCTACAGAGACTTTAGCTTATGGCAAAGGTGATGTTTTTTTTCTCACACCACATCTCTGGGGTTCTTACATGTTTACATTTTTTATATCACTCACTACTGTTCTCTATTCTGTTCTTTTGTATTTAGGAAAGTTAAGTGGAGAGGAATACAAGAAGCAGCTGATCAATAGCCTTTGTTCAAGCAGGTACGTATTCTTTTTTTTTTATTAATTTTTTGTCTGTTTTAAATGTATAATGGACAGATCCAAATTAATGAATAAGGCTCTATTCAATCACTGTGGCCATTTAAGGTGGGGATTGCGTTTGTTCTTGAACTGTGAATACAGAGCCAATCTCTCCGGTTATATGCAGTATTTAGTGCTCTCTCTGGTCTTGATTACATTGTTAATACATTGTTAATGAAAAAACAAATGTTAAATTTATACTTTAATGTGTGAGGTAAACCTAAATAATTGATTGACTGCTGGAACAAATCATATATGAAGAATAACCAACATATAAATGTACATTTTATAACCTAATTATCTCTGTAAAGCTGCATTGGTACAATGTATATTGTTAAACGCGCTATACAAATATAACTGAATTAAACTAAAAGCAAAATCTTGTGATGTATTTTTTTTTTTAACAGGTGGGACCCCCAGTGTGTGATCCACCTCACCACCATGTTCAGGTTAAAAATAACCCAGAATGTTTACCCTTGAATTGGATCTCAGCCCACATTGCTGTGGTATTTTATTTACGTTTTTACATCTTTATCTGCACACGTCCTGGAAGTTTTCTGTTTTTCTGTGTTTTAAAGGGATGTGCCCTTATCTCCAGAGGAGTTGCAGTTTCTGATTGAGAAGGTCCTGAGGATGTTCCATAAACTGGACCTGCAAGAGATACCTCCTGTAATTTACCAGCTGCTGCTTCTGTCTGCCAAGGTCTGCTAATTTTACATGCCTGCCTCATATTACACAGTCGCAATATGTGTAAAGTGTTTATAAGGAGAAAGGGATAAACCTGGTTACAAAAAAGTCTTGAAAGCACTTGAAATTTTGCAGAGACAAACAGAACCCTGAGCTCCTTGTATTTAACAAAGTGTAAATGAACCATGTAATCTCTAATCAATGAAATCAGGAATTCAATGGTTATTTTTGGTTCATTCCAAATGATTAGAAATGTTTGTGCTGTTTTGATTAAGACTAGCCTCAAAAAATAGTCAGGATCACTAAAACAATTAGTGATTGGTGTGAATGTGGCTGCGTACGTATACCATCTGGAGCGAATCCTATTTTCCTAATGCAGGTACTATTGTTTAACCCTTTAATGCACAAGCTATGCAAACCCCTTCGAATGCACAACATGGGTCTAACATTTCATTGGCATTTTGTTTGCTTCATCTTGTTAAGTCATTCAGCATTTCATATTCCCTGATCTATAAATTCCATGATCCATGAATATTCCGAATATCTTTTTATCAATGACAACAAATTATCAACAAAAAATCTTTTTAGGTATTGTGATATTACATAAAATACACACATGGATCAAAAGTGATCTATCTATGCAAGTGTATTACACTTCTGACATAACAAATTTGCTCAATTTACCTTTAATTATGTTATTATGAATAATTATATATCTATAATATAAGTTTATCTATAGATCATTTATATCTATATATCATCTATATTTTAATATAGTCATTTTCAAATTCACACCCATGCAAGTGTGATTTAAAAAAAAGAATAGCAACAAAAAAAAATTAGATGCAGCTCACTGATAAGTGGCGCTATGGTGAGCTATTTAAAAAAAAAAAAAAAAAAAAAAAAGGCCCGCGGGCAGCATGTTAGTGACCCCTGCTTTAGACCAACACATTTAACACTTGAAACATGTTAATTTGACACTTTACCAGACATAACACACACACACACACACACACAGGGTGGTGGTTGCATTTTGTTTTATTATCCCACATCTTCCCTTATTGCTTCTATAATATGGTTTTGAAGGTGGGATGTGCCCGCCAAGTGCTTCTTCATATTTGCCATGACCAGCTCTTTGACCAGCTTCTTGATGAATATGCATTGGTCATGTACACCCCATGTAATCACGGTGCTGTGGTGTATAGTTGGTGTTTTTTTTTTTGAGGGTGGCAACATCCAGCACTTTGTACCATAGCACCATTGGTCAAGTCCAGGTTGTCCGCTTACATGAGTAGGTGCGAACCATCTGATCCACTGTCCACTCTTTCTTTGGTTCTATTATAGTACTGGCTCATTTCTGGGTTTTTTTTAACCCTGTTGTCATCCACTGCTTTGTTATCATGCATAGTCTTTAGGAGGACAACATACTTTCCCCTCTTCTGCAACATAGCTTACCATGATCATGTTGCCATAGAATGTAAATTCTAAGCTATACTTTTCCTTCAATTTGTCCAGCTTGTCCTGGCAAAGAAACCCCACAATGGTTAGGTTGCAGCAGATCCAGAAACAGTTCCTGTAAAAGCATGTGCTAGCTCTTGTCCACACTTGCAAGAAAGGTTAATCTAATAAAGGACATGAATTCCTCTTTGTCAATGTTTCTCAACTCTTTTCCCTTTGCTGCTGCTAATCTACCTCCCTAATTTGGTACATTTCAGAACCTCCTCAGTGATGTCACTGATGAATATATCCCAGGCATCTTTCAATGAAATAGCTGTGGAACCTGGTGCAGGTCCTGGGCATCTTCTCAGAATGTTTTGCTTCTTAATCTGCTTTGAGTGGGTGGGATGCTCACTCCAGTAAAACCTATTTCATGCAATCTATTGAACTAGATCTGAGTTTCACTCATCAGGCAAGTTCTCAATGTCATCAAGTGAGACTTCTTCATCTAGGAGAGCTGGATTTACACCGAAAAATCCAAAATGACCCTATGGCATATTACCTTCGTCAGGGGTGTCCAAACTTTTCCACAAAGTGCCAGTATGGGTGCAAGTTTTCATTCCAACCAAGCCACACCAGATTCCACTTGTTTAGATCTTCATTCTATCTATCAGGTGTAACCCTTGTTTGTTTGGAATGAAAACCTGTACCCACCCTGGTCTAGGTCAACATCATCAGGTATTTCAGACTTAGTACTAAGAACTGCCTCATCTTCCTCATGCTTTTCTACATGTAGCATCTCTACAACCATTAAAGCCCTTATTCTTGAATGAAAGGAACCAGCCATAATAAAACAATGGATAATGCTGTGAAAGGTGTGGAAGTACAGGTAGATGTGTTTCTGGAGTAAATGTGTTCCTACTTGAAAAAATGAGCAAATATCAAAGCTTCCTACACGGGTAATTTTTGACCCATTTATGTAAATAAATTGTGGAACATAATAGTTTGTGGAAATCCAAAACATGATATTTAAAGAATACCTGAAATCATAAATAATAAAATGTTTCTTTCACAGATTCAGCAAAGAAACACTCAGCTATGAATGAAATAACGTGAATTAGAAGGGTAGTGATGAGTTTTATTTAAAAATCAAGAAGGAAATATGAAAATAAGGACTTGAGATTATCAAAAAACAAATTAATTGAGCAATACCTGGAATACTGATGATATTAATTTCTTGCAAAGGTAAAGAAAATAAAAACTCATTCATGTCACTTTAGATCCATGTTGTGCATCAAAGGGTTAAATACATTTATTCCATACATGTATTTTTTTTTTTTTCTTCAATAAATCACAATATCCACTTCTTCAACATAAATATACATGCATGTTTAATGGATACACTGTTTAGAGGAGAAATAATTACAGTATATTTTATATTTATATAGATCTTTTCTATAAACAAACTGTCTCTTTCTTGAGCAGGGCTGTAAAAAGCTTCTGCTGGAGGGAATTATTAACTATTTTCGAGAGCAGGACCTTCGCCAGAAAGAGGAGCAAAGCAAAGGAGAGTATGTATGATTGTTTATGCAGTCCATATATATGTATTGTATCAGTATTTGGACAGTGATACAATTTTGCTTCTGAACACAACCACAATGGTTTTGATTCCTAAACATTGAATAAATTTAGTAAATCCCTTTATTGCTTTATTTTAAATCCATTGTGATGGTGTGTGTGTGTGTATGTATGTAATATATATATATATATATACACACACACATGCGGCGCTCTCAACGCTGTGGCCGTTAGGGTTGCACAAGCCTTAGTGCTGGTCCCAAGCCCGGATAAATGGGGAGGGTTGCGTTAGGAAGGGCATCCTGCGTAAAAACGTGCCAAATCAAACATGCGGATGGTCCGCTGTGGCGACCTCTAATGGGAGATGCCGAAAGAAAGCTTTTTATTTATATATATATCCATATATACACTGTATATAAAATTAATGTATGGATTCTGCTTGAATATGAATGTTTGTGATGTTGATCCTGAGTTCATATGCTGTTTCACTGAGCCATGTGCAATTGTACAAATGATTAATGCTTTAATTGTGCTGTGTTGTCAGGAGTAAGGATGTTGAGGTACAGACCATCCCACAGGACCAGTTGAGGCATGTGGAAGGAACTGCTATACTGCACATTGTATTTGCCATTCGCCTTGATCACGAGCTTGGACGAGAGTTCTTAAAAAGTCTCAAGGTAAACACTTTTTTCAAGTTTCCACACAAGCTTCAGTTTTATTCTCATAGATTCGATATTCAGATTGTACCTAAAACGTGTGCATGGCTGCATTATTATACCCACAACCCTAAAAATAATTTTATTTGCATCTAGAAGCATAAATGTCACCAAATATAATATAAAATTTAATTTGTCTCTGTAGGTATCTCAGGGTCAGCCACTGTGTCCCTTCAGTATTGCTCTGCTGCTTTCTGTGGCTCGTATTCAGCGACATGAAGAGCAAGTACGTTCTGGCACGTTCAGGAACTATTAGGAAACACTGCATTAATGCACATGGCTTTAATCTTAAGATGGCTCTTTGCTTTGTCTCTGATTATTATGTAGGTGTTTGAGTTTTTGAAAGGTGCAATCACTAAGAGTTTTAAGGATGAACAAGCTCAGCAAGGTTCTAAGTTTCTTCAGGATCTGCTTCCCTCCTGCCACAGTGTATCTTACATGATCATGGACACAGTTAGAAACAGGTCAGCATGAGCTCACCTCATGTTTTACTTTTACTGTCCCTGTTAGTAAAACAGTGAAAAAATTAGATTTTTTAGTGTAAATTACATGTTCGTGTTACTTACCGGTATGTTATATTTGTTTGATAGTAGGGATGCACCGAATATTCGGCCACCGAAAATTTTCACCGAAAGACTTTGATCACCGAAAAAACGCGGCCGAAACAGTTTGTTGTGATGACGCAAACAGAAACCGCGGCCTGCACGTGCATGTCTGAAACAACATGTCTGCGGTGTGGACGTATTTCAGTATATCTGAGAAAGACCCACGGATAGCGATTTGCAAAACATGTAATGCCGAAATTTCGTCTGCAAAAACTTTCTCCACGTCGGGTTTAATTTATCACCTGAAATCCAAACATCCCGATCGCTATACTGAATATGAGAAGAACGCGGCACAGAAAAGCAAAACCCCTCCGAGCACACGCACTCCGTCTGTGGTGGACGTTGTTAAAAAGGCAGGAAGTTTCCCAGTGATATTGTTGTATTGTTTTATCTTCAAGCAGTTGCACTTGTTCTGAATGCACTTTGTTTTTATGAAAAGACATATTTAATTTTACAACCTTTCAGCAGGCCAGAGGGCCTGTACATTATTATTTAATGTACACATGAGTGCATTTAAGTTAAACATTTGAGTTTGAATTTTAATTTATTTTATCCTGTGCATTGTTTTAATGTGCTATAAATAAATATTTTCATAATTTGTAATTGATTTATTCTTTGAAACTTTAATATTAATTTATGCAATTGAAATGCCTTGATTTTAGTAAGTTTAGTACACGGTCATGGCCATAAATGCAATGGTAATAATAATTGGCATCATTTCTTTCGGTTTTCGGTTTTCGGCCTTGCTTTCCTCTTTTTTCGGTTTCGGCCCAGAATTTTCATTTCGGTGCATCCCTATTTGATAGTTCACTTAGTAGTGCTTGTGTTTATTCTCCAGATTGTTTGGGGATTTTCTGGTATTAAAACTGAGCACTGCTGATGTTTGACTTCAGATTCAACTTTAAAAAAATATATCTTTTATTTAAATATATTTTGGTTTGTCATTTTTGTTTAGTGTGTTCGGCTGGGATCATGTCACACAGAGCTTGGTGCAGTTAGGCTTCATCCTTCTGGACTTGTTCGGCTCAAAGGCAGGACCTTTTGGAAAGACCAATGAAATTGCCACTGCTGTAGCGAAAACACCTTCTCAATTGGCATGTAAACTCGGTGGGCAAATTCTTCTAGAGAGCTTTAAGGTCAGTTTTGTTTTGTTTTGTTTTGTTATCGAGTTTAAAACTGTGTTTTAAACACTTATTTTAACAGCCAGTGTTTTACCATTAGATACATGAGCCAATCCGGGGAGAAATCCTGGAGCAAGTCCTGAATCGTTTGGTTTCTAAGACCGCTTCACCAGTTACACATTTTATTGGTATTGAATTAATCATAATTATTGAAAAATTGCAAGCATTTGCAACATATTTACAATAATTTCTAATTTGTATAATATTTGATATCTCTTCTCTTCCAGATCTACTTTACAATATTGTGATTTCTGCTCCTATGATCCTTCTGGAGTCCTCCTCAAAAGTAATAGAGACCTTTGACCAGTTATCTTTCCTGCCCCTCACTACAGTTCAGGGGTTACTCAAAGCAGTGCAGGTAAACTCTAGAGAGCTAGGAATGTTTTATGTTAGCTAATGAAACATTTATACGGTTGGCTTTGTCAAAGCATTTATACATTTGTCAATGTGGTAACAATGCTACTTTTTAAACTCCTTTATTTTAATTAATAAATTTTTTTCTAAGCCACTGCTCAAAGTCAGTATGAGCTTAAAGGATGCCCTAATTTTGGTGCTGCGGAAATCAATGTTCTCCAGGTAATAATATAACCCACATTCGAATTTTGTACATTTCATGCTATTCCTTATCTGATTGGATGATATTTGTCTTAAATATATACCTTAAAAAAAAAAAAAAAAAAAAAAAAAAAAAAAATATATATATATATATATATATATATATATATATATATATATATATATATATATATATATATATATATATATATATATATATATATATATATATATATATGGGTTAATGTGGTTAATAAAATAACTAGGATAATAAAACTTTCCAAATATCACAATATATATATATATATATATATATGGGTTAATGTGGTTAATAAAATAACTAGGATAATAAAACTTTCCAAATATCACAATATATATATATATATATATATATATATATATATATATATATATATATATATATATATATATATATATAGTGGAACCCGGTTATGTTGATGTCCTAGGGGGTCGCCAAAAAGCATCGAGGTAACCGATGATCGAGATAAACGAAAATCAATATGGCGGCAGTATATTAACGTGCTTGAAATTTCTTTATGTACATGATGTGCGTTAATAAATGAGAATGTGCATGCACGTGTTTTTGGAGGTTTTTTTACACATAAGCATTGCCGCGATTTGTTTGATGAAGGCATGATATAAAAATACATACATGTTTGTTAACTGTCAGGAACCACCTGCCACGCCCCCTTCGTCCCCCTTCGGCGTGTCAGGTGTTTTCTCAGCCGCTTTCTCTGAAGCTCCCGGCTTCAATCGCGCACATATGGTGCTCGTTTAGCATCATCACCAGCTCCTATTTAAACTTCCACACTCTCACTGTCCGTTATTGTTGGTATATGTTGGTTCACGGCGGTCGTTGTTATCGCTCATGTGTATCCCGGTACGTGTCTTCCCACCGGCACTCTCTCAACGGCTGAGCTTTTCTTCCCAAAGCCGCGCCGCGCCCCTACTAACACTACGAACACTAGCACTAACTAACAGCAGAGATTCACCAGTATACAATACAACACCTGTAGCATCTGTAAGGTTAAATTTTTCCGCCACTTTCGCAAATTCTTCTGCGGCTGCACCGAGATAACCGACGTTAAATGGCAAATTTTTTCCCCCTTGTGCTCGAGATATCAGGGTTCAGCGACATGGAAAAGTCGCCATAACCAATAAAAAATGCTTAGAAAAAGCGAGAATTTGGCGGTTCCACTTAAAAAATGTCGACTTAATAGGGTTGTTGAGGTAACCGAGGTCGAGATAAGTGGGTTCCACTGTGTGTGTGTGTGTGTGTGTGTGTGTGTGTGTGTGTGTGTGTGTGTGTATGTGTGTATATATATATATATATATATATATATATATATATATATATATATATATATATATATATATATATATATATATATATATATATATATATATATATATATATATATATAGGTGCGCTTAGTGATATTTGGAAAGTTTCCACAGAAGAACTAATCACTGACTGATTCTCTGTAGCCAATTGGATGGACGAAAGTCTGCTGTGGCTGGTTTTCTTTTGCTGCTAAAGAACTTTCGGGTCTTGGGAAGTCTGGCTTCTAGTCAGTCCAGCCAGGCCCTGACCTCCAGCCAGGTAACCAAAGTGCCAGTGCTGATTACCCATGTCACTTGTTAATCATCTTCATGGTCTACACTGAATATAGAGTACAAGTGCTTTTCCAGCAGTTATTGATCACAGCAACACAGCATGCAAGGTTTGGTAGAGAAGTGTGAGTTAAAGGGTATGTGTTGTGCTCCTCAGGTCCAGGCAGATGTCCACTCACGCTATAACACTGCTGCTAACGAGGCTTTCTGTCTGGAGATCCTGAACAGTCTTCGACGCTGTCTCAGCCAGCAAGCTGATGTTCGTCTCATGCTGTACGAGGTCAGATTTTTCTCTTTTCTTCTTATCTTTTATTTTATAATCTTGGATTTTTTCCTGTTATTCTAGACAATGAATACTGTGTATGGGTGCCAATCTACACGTAATACCATATAATGGCAAAGCAAAAATCCCTGCATTTATGGCTAGAGGGAAGTGCAGGATACAAACAATATTTCATTTATCTTGAGGCTTCTGTCTGACCAATCTGCCATAATAGATTGCTCCTGATTGCTTGTTTTGGCCCAGCGGCCAGCTCTAGCCAGAGTCAATTCAATTTCATTTATTTGTATTTATTTATCAGTTTATTTAATCATTTAAGCTCTTTCTTCAAGCTCAGGAAGTTTCTTTAACTTTCTGGTTGGTTTTGGTGCTAATCTGCATTTTCAGCTATTAAACTTTGATTTCTGTAAAGCTGCTTTGAGACAATATCTTTTGTGAAAAGCGCTATAGAAATAAATTTGACTTGACTTAAACTGTGCCTTTCCAAATCATGTCCAATCAATTGCATTTGCCATAAGTATTAATATTGTTGTTTGTTGAATAATCTTTATTCAAGGGTTTCCATGATGTTCTACGACGCAACTCTCAGTTGGCAGGGTCCATTATGCAGACACTTCTGTCACAGGTGGGTTGTTGTACCTTGGAGAAGAAAACTGTTCTTGTTATTTATATGTTAAGTATTTATTAACTTCATATTATTTAATATTAAAATTAAAATGGCTATTAAAATTGTTTGCCAATGTCTGTTCTCTAGCTAAAGCGATATTATGAGCCTGAGCAGGACCTTTTGCCACCTGTGAAGTTGGAGTCATGCATAAGTGCACAGGGTGATCAGATCTTCCTCCAGGAGCCTCTGGTGTGTGTGTGTGTGTGTGTGTGTGTGTGTGTGTGTGTGTGTGTGTGTGTGTGTGTGTGTGTGTGTGTGTGTGTGTGTGTGTGTGTGTGTGTGTGTGTGTGTGTGTGTGTGTGTGTGTGTGTGTGTGTGTGTGTGTGTGTGTGTGTGTGTGTGTGTGTGAGAGAGATTTTATCCCCTAATAACATTTACATCTAAATTGGTTGACCTTTTTTCCTCATTTAGGCTCATTTGCTCTCTTGCACCATCCACTGCCTGCTGTGGTATCAAAGTGTTCAAGATCCATCTGGAGGTGGGAGTGATGATGAAGAGGAAGATGAAGAAGGGTTTCAGGATGAACTCCATACAATTCTGGAGAGTGTAACTAGACGCATGATCAAGTGTGAGCTGGAGGACTTTGAGCTGGTATGCACTTTAAACTGCAGGGTTTCAGACGATTCAAATTGTCTGAGGAACCTAAATAAATTTCATCTGCCTCTGATAGGATAAGTCAGCTGAGTTTTCCATGGCATCCAGTGTTGGAGTGAAGAACAGTCTCTTTGCCGTGCTAGTGATGGGAGTGTATGAGGTTCTCATAGAATACAACTTCATCGCAGGCAACTACAGGTTGAGCATTGGAAGTGTTGTGTTATAAGGCTTTCTAGGCTTTCACCCCTGTTAGTTAAAGCATCTAAATTGACCGTTTGAGAGTAAATTTGAAATTCTGACAATGGATTGTTAGGATTGTTACATTTTTGTGAAAGTTTTGCTAGAGAACAATCTGCTTACCAAAGAATGAACACGGGTAAGAACAGTGTTGATTGTACCTAAAAAGGTTTCACTGTTTAGATACTAATTAAGATTATTACATTCTTTTTTTTCTGTAAACCACAGACTATATAATAGTGTGTGTCTTTTTTAGTATTTTTTGTGTGTGTGTTTTGAGCAGCAAAAGCCGTTTTCAAGATGTTCTGGAGCTTTTTAATCATTACTACAAGCTGGCTGAGATCCTCAGGGAGAAGTCTGGAAAGGGCCGGACCCCTGCTAGTAAATCTCCACGCAGTCTTCTCTCTGTGGGATTTGTGTCCACCCTACTGACTGCTCTCTTCCGGTATATAGCAGTAAACATGTGTTTCAATGAGTATGGTCTTAAACTTGTCATGAATTTTGACAAGTCAGTGTAAAATAACCACCACAGATCACATGGTGATCAATGCATATTGTGTCTTAAAATGCCTGGTTCTGATCAGATATACACGGTTTGATTGCTGTTCGCCTGTGCAGGGACAGTACTCGCACTCATGAAGAGAGCTTGTCAGTGCTGCGCTCCAGTGGAGAGTTTCTTCGCTACAGTGTGAGTGCAGCTCTGCAGAAAGTCCAACACCTGGAGGAGACGGGCTACACAGATGGACCTGAGGGCCAGAACTCTGAGAAGACTTTCCGCTATCTCTGTGAAATCACTAGGTCTCCTCTTCTGCAAAACATACTCAGACTTTATTTAAAGGTGTTCTCTCAACATATCTGGGATAGTTTTTAAGATTGACAAAAACAATTATAGATAGATAGATAGATAGATAGATAGATAGATAGATAGATAGATAGATAGATAGATAGATAGATAGATAGATAGATAGATAGATAGATAGATAGATAGATAGATAGATAGATGTATTGCATGTAATATATATATATATATATGTACAGCAAATAAATGTAAAGGCTATAGCAGTAAAAAATGTGCAGACTGTTGAGAAAGTACAAGCAAATATTTATAAGGCTATGACAGTAAAAGAAAACTGCAGACATTGTTGAAAAAGTAGAACAAATAAATAGATATAAAGGCAAATGCAGTGAAAATGTGCAGACCCTTAATGCATATGGTGTATTATCAGAGACATTACTGCACATTGTAGGTATTCTATTACTTATCAGTCAGCTATGTATATTTTGTCAGCTTTCTTGTTTGTCACCATAGGACTACTATTTGATGTGCATAAATCTGATTGGTGGGCAATGATGCTGTTTTTTTTTTTTTTTTTTTAAGTGCTGTGTGTGCTTATTGTCCTCTTTATTAAAAACACCAGCCATGTTTATCCAAGTGTAAACGTAGAAATAAGATTTTTACTTTCTTTGTTTGTTCTTAGAAAGAGAAACACTTTGCTAATGTCTGCTAAGTGCTGTAAATGTAACATCTCGTCTACTTTCTCAGTGTGCTAATGTGGCGATATACCAACATCCCATCATCTGTGGAGGATGCTGGAAAGAAGGAGAAGAGTTCCAGTGTGTCTCTGCTGTGTCTGGAGGGGTTGCTTCGAATCTTTAGCACCATAATACAGCAATACCCCACCAAAGTGTCCAACTTCCTGTGTTCTCTTGGTAGGTGACTTTATGCAGTGACAGAAAATATATAATATAATAAGATTTAGGATTTTTTTATTTTTTTATTTGTCACATAGTTATATACAGAATACAACTTGCAGTGAAATGTAAAACACATGTATAATAATAATATTTGAAATAATATTATAATTGACTTAGAGTACTTGGAGTTAGGGTTAACTGGTGTCTACATTCAAATAGAAAAAAGATGCAAAGACACCACAAAGCACAAAGACAGTGCAGGTGGAGAGATCATGGAATCAGAACTAAATGTCCCCTTATTTTCTAAGACTAATGACAAGGAGGGAATGGGAAAAGACAGCAGGCACTTGAAAGAGTTGCAGTGACCGCTGAACGTAGCAGGAACAACAGTTTGTCAGAAAACCATGAGAAAACAATGAACTGTAACAAAATCTCTGTTCTTCACAGAACTTTGCTAAAAAGAGATTGGCATCTAAAAGCATTTTGCGAATCATAACTCTTTTGGACCAATATACTCTGGTCAGAAAAAAATATTTGTGTATGAGCCTAAGAACACCATATGCACACTGAAGTCCAGAAGTAAAAGGTATGCAAGGAAACACAAATGGAGCTATGTATCTGGACAAATTAGAGTAAAATCTGACGCAGTAGACTGCTGACTCAAATCCCATTTAATATATGTATGCTTTTGAATTTGAGAGTCCATCAGAGGAAATCTCTTTGAGATTCAGAGGAAATCTCTTTGAGATTCAGAGGAAATCTCTTTGAGATTCAGAGGGAATCTCTTTGAGATTCAGAGGGAATCTCTTTGAGATTGAGTGTTGGGGAAATTAAGACAATTTACACAATGCTGTCTCAGAGCTACAACAGCTTTGCAACAAAATATTAATGTTGGTCATTTGTGAAGTCTGGATCTTTTTTGTCTATTATTTAATCCATTTTATTCTAAAGAATAATTAAAAACAACATGTAAATGTAATTGGATATAACCACCGAAAACACTGCGTTTGAAATAAAAACAAACTTTGTTTCCCCTCACTGTATTTCTGGACTGACTGACTACTTTTTCTAATGTGTATTTTTAACCGATATTAATTTTGCAGCTTCCTATAGCACAAGTAATAGCCATGTGTGTCTGTTCCCTTTAGATGTTTGTAGACAGGAGGAGGAGGAAAGTGCACCTGAAAATGGAAACTTGACAGAAAAGTCTGCGTTCTACATTCGGCAATTTCAGGTAGAAACGTTATTTAAATTTTTCCCAGCGAACCTACAGTGAGAGAGCATTCTGTCCAGACTTGATGATGTATAAAGCTGTGCATGTGTGTTTGAGAACAGCGTGCCCTGTTCAGCCAGCTGAGTGGAGGAGAGGAGGACTTCAACAGCAGAGAGTCTCAACTGCTGGTCAGCATCCTCAGTGTACTGTCCCGCCTACTGGAGCCCACCTCCCAACAGGTACCCGTTTACACAAATACTTCCATTTCAACATGATTCTAATCTTTTCTAAATATAGGTCTGTTAATTGCTATTCTTTATATGGCTTTCTTTTTTAAGTTTCTACAGATGGTTACCTGGACAGTAAAAATTTGCAAGGAATCCAGCTTTGGTAAGCCTTGCTTATACCTCTGTGAGTGTTTGCATAATAAATCATGTGATGTAATTTAGTTTTTTTCCTGTTTGATGTGCATCAGTGCAAAGAACGAGATAGGAATTTCATATAGGTTATACAAATCCTTAACTTCCGATCAGTTCAATCTGAAAGGCTTGTGGTATCCATTATTGCTTATATGAGCTCTCTCTTTCTCTTATACAGAGGATGTATCTTTTAGTAAGGGACTACTGTCTCTGCTGTTTGGTTTACATGTCCTTTACAAAAGTCCTGTGTCTCTGCTGTGGGAACTCTGTCAGGACATTCACAGTCAGCTAGGGGACATAGACCAGGTATGTGTGTCTGCCTGTCTAGTTTATATATGTTAAGCACTGTAGGAATATCATTTTTAAATTGATGTTTTATTTTATTCTCCTGTATTGCGAACTATACGTGTTTTTTATTTATATATATATATATATATATATATATATATATATATATATATATATATATATATATACAGTGAGGAAAATAAGTATTTGAACACCCTGCTATTTTGCAAGTTCTCCCACTTAGAAATCATGGAGGGGTCTGAAATTGTCATCGTAGGTGCATGTCCACTGTGAGAGACATAATCTAAAAAAAAAAAAATCCAGAAATCACAATATATGATTTTTAAACTATTTATTTGTATGATACAGCTGCAAATAAGAATTTGAACACCTGAGAAAGTCAATGTTAATATTTGGTACAGGAGCCTTTGTTTGCAATACAGAGGTCAAACGTTTCCTGTAGTTTTTCACCAGGTTTGCACACACTGCAGGAGGGATTTTGGCCCACTCCTCCACACAGATCTTCTCTAGATCAGTCAGGTTTCTGGCCTGTCGCTGAGAAACAAAGAGTTTGAGCTCCCTCCAAAGATTCTCTATTGAGTTTAGGTCTGGAGACTGGCTAGGCCACGCCAGAACCTTGATATGCTTCTTACAGAGCCACTCCTTGGTTATCCTGGCTGTGTGCTTCGGGTCATTGTCATGTTGGAAGACCCAGCCTCGACCCATTTTCAATGCTCTAACTGAGGGAAGGAGGTTGTTCCCCAAAATCCGTGGCCCCGGTCATCTTCTTTTTAATACAGTGCAATTACCCTGTCCCATGTGCAGAAAAACACCCCCAAAGCATGATGCTACCACCCCCATGCTTCACAGTAGGGATGGTGTTCTTGGGATGGTACTCATCATTCTTCTTCCTCCAAACACGTTTAGTGGAATTATGACCCAAAAGTTCTATTTTGGTCTCATCTGACCACATGACTTTCTCCCATGACTCCTCTGGATCATCCAAATGGTCATTTGCAAACTTAAGACATGCCTGGACATGTTCTGGTTTAGGCAGGGGAACCTTCCGTGCCATGCATGATTTCAAACCATGACGTCTTAGTGTATTACCAACAGTAACCTTGGAAACGGTGGTCCCAGCACTTTTCAGGTCATTGACCAGCTCCTCCCGTGTAGGGCTGATTTCTCACCTTCCTTAGGATCATTGAGACCCCACGAGGTGAGATCTTGCATGGAGCCCCAGTCCGAGGGAGATTGACAGTCATGTTTAGCTTCTTCCATTTTCTAATGATTGCTCCAACAGTGGACCTTTTTTCACCAAGCTGCTTGGCAATTTTCCCATAGCCCTTTCCAGCCTTGTGGAGGTGTACAATTTTGTCTCTAGTGTCTTTGGACAGCTCTTTGGTCTTGGCCATGTTAGTAGTTGGATTCTTACTGATTGTATGGGGTGGACAGGTGTCTTTATGCAGCTAACGACCTCAAACAGGTGCATCTAATTTAGGATAATAAATGTAGTGGAGGTGGACATTTTAAAGGCAGACTAACAGTCTTTGAGGGTCAGAATTCTAGCTGATATACAGGTGTTCAAATACTTATTTGCAGCTGTATCATACAAATAAATAGTTTAAAAATCATATATTGTGATTTCTGGATTTTTTTTTTAGATTATGTCTCTCACAGTGGACATGCACCTACGATGACAATTTCAGACCCCTCCATGATTTCTAAGTGGGAGAACTTGCAAAATAGCAGGGTGTTCAAATACTTATTTTCCTCACTGTATATATATATATATATATATATATATATATATATATATATATATATATATATATATATATATAACACTATATATCTTATAGGAGACAAATGTAGTAACAGCATCAATTACATGATGCTGTAAAAACAAAGTGCTGTATGGAGGTTTATAAGCTTCTAATGCTCCTTTGTATGAAACAAAGGGGAAGGTATCACCCCGTCTCCGTCTCCTGCTGTGTTGGTGACCATTTGCTCATGATTTAACCAATGATCCGAGAGAATGGCAAAACAGTGTGAAGCTTTGGTATTTCTATGATAATGAAGTGGTCTGAGAGACTTATCTGAGCCAGGTCAGCTACTTCCCACCTGAGTGCATTGTTCTACTTTGGAGGGACTGCCCTCCCCCATAAAAATGTGTATAAAACCCACAATCCTTAGTTCTTAAAGCTGGACTTAATTACTGCAGCGCTAAAGCAGTACGCTATTACATGTAGACTCGTCTGCAATAAAGACTAATGCTGATATATAGCCAGGTCGCCCAGTCACAGCCTTAACCACTACCTACAGTATTTTTAGCATGCGTATGAACATTGCAGATGAAAGCATTGCCACACTGATAAAATAAATACATTTACATTGTAACAGGTAGATGATAAAAACTTTATTTATACCAATGGGAAATTTACATAAATGTTTATCTGCTTTAAGTGCACATATGTTTGTTTCTCAAAAAACCTTGTCATTGATTATATGTGCAATATACATCACTTTTTGGGACCTAATTTGATTGTCATCTTTGTACACGATTTAAACTATAGGAGAAATGAGTTTTGATGCAAGACTAAATGTTTTTTTTTTCACACCCTGCTTTCTTGTCTTATAGAGTGTTACATGTTGATCATCTCCCTTTCTCTTTGTACAGGATGTTGAGGTGGAGAAGCAGTCTCACTTTGCAATTGTAAGCATGAAGACCGCAGCATCTACCACAGTGAGTTTTTTTTAAAGGCCATTTCTCACATGACCAGAGATCTGATTTTAGATTGGCTTATAAAGCACATGTCCATTTGTATTACATCTACATGCTACAATTAAAGAAACATTCATCTGACTGTTGAAATCACTCCCTCTCCAGCTCTTAGTGTTGTCCCAGGTGGGGAGGGTGTTGGATGAAGCAGATTGGTTGATATCTAAGAAAAAAGGCCAGATAACATCTGATGGAACAAACACAGGTATGACTCAGTTTTGTAATATTTTATAAGAATCATCAACTATCCCATTTTATTGGTATTATTTGTACTGTTTGTACAGAATATTTTAGTCGTACTAAAACACAGTGATGCTCTTCAATTAATGAAGGTGTTGAATTGAACTGTGTTGTCTGCTGTATGTCTCTGTGTGACAGGAGGCCCCTCACAGTCATCAGCCCAGCAGGACCCTGTGGAAAAAGCACTGACACTGCAGTTGGGCACGCTGCTGACAGCTCTGAATGAGCTTGTGCAAACAGCTCTTCCTCCTGGTGCCTGCACTGATGCCCTGCTGCGAGAGCTCAGCCGAACCTACGCCATTCTCACCACCCTCATCAAATACGTGAGATCCACACCTAGCAATTGATATGCTTCCTAAAACAACATTTTTACAAGTTATTAAAACTGGAAACCCAGAAATGATGTAGCTTAGTAGTAAAATATCAAACTAATTAAACCATACAGTTTTAATACTGGATTATAAAATATTCTAAAGGACTGCAAAAAAAAACGGTTTAAAAATTATTACTGTATTATGTAGTATTTATACCTGTTGTTTTTTCAATCATATGTACATAGATGTGCTGTAGGAAGTAAAATTTTGTGGCCTGAAATGAAATAAAATTAATTTTATAATCTGCAATTTCGCATAAATCCTAAATTGTACGTGATGTCAGTTTGAGAGGAATCTCTTTCGTACTATTAGTGTTATTCCTTTTCTGCTGCAGTATATCCAGTTGTGTGTAGCTCATCCTGGTCAACTCCCTGCTCGTCTGGAGAAACTGGTGAGAACCTGTTTTATTTTTGTTTTGTTTTTTAAATAGCTGATGTAAACCATGAGGGAGAATCTAACTTTAATAGAATATCAATGCACATGATTTTAAAATTGCACAATGGTTCTTTCTCTTATTTTTGCATGATGTGTGTGTGTGTGTGTGTGTGTGTCATGAAGGTGAAGTTATCAGGCTCTCACCTCACGCCTCAGTGCTATTCGTTCATCACATTTGTGCAGGTAAGATCTTTCTATTTTTTAATTCGCTCAGTTGACAATCATGTTATCTTTTTCACGTCACATTATCTGTTGTGTTGTAATGTACCTACAGAGTGGTGAGATGAATGGAGGAGTGAATGAGAAGAAGAAGAAGAAAAGAAAAGAAGAGGAAGCAGTGGTTGCTGCCTCTGTAAGGGGTTTTTACTCTTCTGAATATATACTTCTGGCACATACTCTGCGCTTTTCTAATGCTTGACACCATATTGCTTTAGGCTAAAGTTCTTCGTGATACAAAACCTATCCCCACTTTGATCTTCAATATTGAACAATATGAGAAGTTTCTAATTGTTCTCTCCAAGAAGTCCAAGGTAAACTGTCAAGTCATTTTATTTGATATTTTTAATAAGCAAGTAACTGTACACAAATAGAATAAGGGTGCTGAAAACAATACATACAAAAAAAAAGTAATGTTTAATAACTGACATGTTCTTCAGGTAAATCTGATGCAATATATGAAGCTGAGCACATCGCGAGACTTTCGGATCAATGCTGCCACTCTGGAGGCAGCATTACAAGAACAGCAGCAGGAGAGCCAGCAGGTTTGTTTTCTTCTGCTCTTTTACAATTCCAAAAACTAAGGATATTTAATAGCAACATCAAATGCGACGGTTGAGGATTTAGCTGATATAATTAGGTATTAATAGAAAGTGAAACACTTCTTGTACAAGTTTTGAAATGCAAAGTAAAGATAACACTTGCATAGTTGTAAAATAATTTCAAAACATTTACACACTAGAAAAAACTTCTAGTATGGAACACCTATACAGCTTTGCATTTCCCAACAATGACCTGCCATCTTTCTTTTCTCTTAGACTGACACTCAAACGCCTGAGGAGAGTGTGGCACCAAAGAAAAAGAGAAGAAAGCAGTGAAAACACAAATTTTCATTCTGGATTTTCTTTTGGATTCTCAGCAACCAAGCCAGGGGTTTCTCCTTCTTTGTATTGGACAGATTGGGCTATTTTCCTTTAGCCAATGACCCGTTAGTAATCTCAATGATCTGATAGATATCCAAAGCTTCACCTGTTTAAAAAAAAAAAAAAAAAGTGTTCATTTTTCATTTAATGTACCTTTTGTAATGTGTTATTAATTCCACAGACACTCGTATAAATCTAATGTTCTTTAATTCCTCTAATTTATAATAAATTGTTTTTGTCTATATAAAATACTAAGAAAATTATTTTTTTAAATATCAGTCGTTATGTTTCATTACACTTTAATTAATTTCAAAATGAGAAAATGCAATACGGTGTTTTTGGTCATTATGGCATTTAGCAGACACTGTTATTCAGATAAACTTGATCTCATCTATACAATTGAGTGTTAAGGCTCTTGCTCAAGGGTTCAGCAAAACCACTGAGGTACCACTGTCCATGTTTTTAGATTGATTTGTACTTACATAGAATTGACCTGCACAGAATTGTTTACACAGGAACAAGCACATTTCTATGTGTATATATATATATATATATATATATATATATATATATATATATATATATATATATATATATTAATCACACCTTGTGATAGTCCAAATCGGCGCTCCAGCCCAGTAGGATTAGATGGAGTTACACAGTCCATAATGACCTCTTTACGTAAGCACTGATCAATATCTACAGCACTGAAGAAAGCCACAGACTGAGGGAGATCATTCATGCCCAGCTTATAAGCAAATATACATCTGTGGAGACATAGCAGGCATTTCTGTCGTCATGTAAACAGGAGCATCATACCTCATGTATGAAATTGTGCTCACTGCAGATAAAACTCAAGGCAGATACGAACAGGTTAAGAATAAACTTTGCACTAACCGAGTTAGTAAGTTGGTGATCTGTAGCGCGAGTGCTGCTCTGTAGCGGTCCTCGCTCTTCACTAGGTAGCGCACTTCATCATGGATGCTGATGCAGAAGCGCCCATCTATGTCATATTCCTCCATCAACCACTTCATGGCCACCAGCATCAGGTGAAGATAGTCCACTGCTGAACTCTGCACTACCCAGTTCACCCTGCTGGTAATAAACTAAAAATACACACACACTCTAATACTGCATTTATGTCCAAAAGTACTGGTGTACTTGCTTTTCCAACATTTATGCTTCAAACTAGTGTGTTTAGAGAAAAGGTACAGTTTGCATTTGTAAAACCTTTACTAATAATTCTTTTTTTCCCCCTCATTTCCTTTTGCTATCAATGAATTGTTTTTTTTTAAACCTTAATCCGTGGCCACATTACACTTTTTACTTCAATTTCATTCAATGCATATGAACAGTGGAGACTGAAAACGCAAGCTCAGCACTATGGAGTTGCAGCCCAAAGTTCAAGTTTGAGGACCTGCAAATTCACATTGCATGAAGACTAGTGACTCTCTGCATGAAACATTGATTAGAGCATTGAAGATTTGGCAGCATTCTGTTTTATGCAACACATCTTTAAAAGTAAAAAAAAATAAATACAATCAACATAAAAAAAAAAAAAAAAAAAAACGCTTGGATTGAGGTGTCACTGCGTACATAAACATGCTAGATTTTAGCATCATCACAACCAATTGCCACCCACTTTCACAGCATGTATCTGTAAATGTAATTATTTTTTTTTATTGTAAAGGGGTTAAGGTTAGGTTTAGTATTTCTCACATTTAGCAAAGTGCTTCAAAAATTACAAAGAAGTCTTTCTACTTTTCAATGTCAGAAATCGGTACATCTTAAACAGTAAACTATTTGAATTTGTAAAGGGTTCTAATGTTTGTTGTTAAAAAATTAAAATACCTCTTCTTTGACAGCAGCTGGCTCCAAGGCTCGGGAGATTCTACAGCCTAGCACAGGGGTGGATGGCTGCTCTGAGTGAGCAATGCTCTCCAGCTTGTTGAACATCTCCGATTCAGTACCTCCACTCCACACACGTCGTCCCACTATATCCCACTTCCTCTTACTCCGAGATCTAAAACAAGTTTTATTCAGAGGTTTTCATAATTTAGTGACTATGATATTCCCAAATAACTTCTTACCGAACCTCTACGAATCAAGTCAGCCAAAGCTAAAAGATCTACAATAACTTCTTAAGGTTTATTAAAATTGAGACTTGATAATTAAGTCTACGTTTAGTGATCTCACCTCTGACCCAGCAGTTTTGAAATGCGTCTTAACTCCTCTCTGGACACAGTCCCGTCTTCATCCATCTTCACATCCACACCCAGTTCTTTAATTAACCATTCTCCTTCCTCTGACAGATGATACCTGGTTGAAATGAATTCTATTTCAAGATAAACGCCATTATTAAGATTGGCTTGAAAAATCGTCTCTTCACCGGTTCTACCTGCGCAGTCCTTTAGTAAGGGCATACATCTGGCGTGCTTTACTGGCTGCCTCAGCTTGGCTGAGTCGATGGTTGAACTGCATGAGTAGGCGCTCAGCAAACGGCTGGCCTGCACCGTAAATGCGGCCGTAATTAAAGACTTTGGCGTGCTCCCGGCTGATGCCCACGGCATCTGCAGTGCGGCTGTGCAAGTCTGTGCCCTGACTCTTCTTTCCTTGTAAGGTCATCCACCCAAACGCTGTACAACCTGAAGCTCACAAATAATAAAACCATTATTTGTTGAACTGCCAAACAATCAAATGATCTATTTAATTTTCTCTTCAGGAACATGGCAATGTGTCTTAGGATATTCCACGTGGGCTGCATTTTATCCACTGAGATTTTAGTAGCATATTGTGGAAAATTGCACATGTGTTTTATATGGAAAACAGGTCACTACAGATTAATTAATTACCCCATTATTTAAACAGATTACAATGTACTGTAAAATACTCATACTGAATAAATATCCTTTCCCAAATAAACAAAAAACTGTAGTTTGATTGTACACTCTGAGCTACCACCTAGTTTGTGTTACATTTTAAAGATACGTTTGAAATTTTGGGGGAAATGCTGATCTCGCAAATTCAATTTTGCCGGTAATAATAATAAAATATTGACAAATTGCTGAACTAGGCAGCTGGGCGTTTGCCTGCTCTACATTAACTTTGACTCAAATGGAAATGGAAAAGCAAATCAATATGGCATCTTATCTCACCATGCAAGCCAGCAAAGTGAGACTCTCCAAGCACAGCTGCAATCCACAATTCCTGCGAGTCAACGTCTGACCCCACCAGGTGATAACCAGGGGGCACCTGCACCATTGCTTTCAGCTCGCTGCCTACACGGTCCCGCTGCAAAAACACCAAGAAGGACACACAAGCTTTTAGGGGATAATTAAAAAAGCTTTAGTTAAAGCCTTTCTGTCAATCTATTCCTTTAGTGCGTCATAGCTGTGAGTAAGGACACATTAATGTTGCAGTGTAGATCTTCTAAACTCCACACAACCTTGATGTGGTTATTCAAGGACTCTGAAAGCCCCAGGGAACTCAAACTGGTGATTGCTTTGTAATTAGAGTAATAATCATTTTGGGGTCATACAATATGCATGCACAAAGTTGGAATAATTTGTCGTTCTGTGCTCTGCATTTACAACAGAATTCCGACCTGTTTTAATACAAGGTCAGAGGGACTTGTGAGTAAAACAATACAAGCACATTGGACATTACTCTACTGTAAAAGAAATTGGTTTTAGGAAACGCTGGTTATTCCTCTTTAATGCTTTTAAAACACCTAAATAATGCGGCACAAACACAGTGTGTGGTTTGTGTACAGAGTGTGTGGTTTCTTCAGGAGAATAAAATGTGGTGTTTGCAGTCTACATTAGAAATGTAATGAAGGTTTATCTCCAGAAATATAAACAGACCAATAGTCAGTTTAGAAACCAGTCTAAAACCAAGAACAGGACTTAGGAAAGATCTACAGAGTGTTCAGGAACCAATAAGAGCAAAACTACATTTTGTATATTATTTTTTACACGTTTGTAATTGCTTTACATGTTCACCTTTTGCATTATTTAGCCACTGTATCATACTTGTGCAAACGTTGCTCAATATATTCACTCTGGCTTCTTCTCAGACGTTATAAATGTAATGCTTGTTATTACAGATATCAGTTTATACAATGTTTCCTCAGAATTGTATTGGTTGGTGATCAATAAATAATAAAACAAAAAAGACTTTAATTGCTCTTTTAGAACTTGATCAATTAAGGTGGTGATTTTTCCTTTCTTACCCTTGCATTACTGGCGGTAAGCCATGTTGGCTCGACAGCTCTGCGAGTAACCGTCCCAGCAGTAATAACCTGCGGTAAAATGGCACCATATTGCCCCTCCTCACTGTAGTCGTCATGTCTGTGCAGGTCAAAGAATGTTTTTTTTTTTTGTTTTTTTTTAGAGATTTAGCAACAATGTAATAAGAAAATTGTGAAAAATAATACTGACATACTTGATTACATTGCGAGGAAGTTCTCCCCTCCGTAGCCAGACAACCATCTGAGAACTTCACAGACAGACAAAAAAAAAATCAATAACAAGAATGTACAATAGTTTAAGTCAGTAAGATCTGACCAAAGGGAATTTCACAAGTCCATTACTGGCAAAGCACTCAGGAGTGTACCTGATGCGTTTGTGGGCGTTTCTCCAAAATGAGATCATTTTGTTGATCTCCAGTGCACGTGCTGCATTGGTTCCTCCTCTGCCTGCCTGAAGGGTTCCATCCTCCATTTTAGACAGAAAATCTTTAGAGAAAGGGCTGCCCACGTTATTCTCATTCCCATCCTGACAAATAAGATCACTGCTAAAGTCACACTCAACAGGGCTGTGCATGCAGAGCAGTGTTCATTCATATAATCAAATCTTCAACTGAGTGCCTCAGATCACCTTATGAGGTAGCTTGAAAAACCAACATCCTGGAATGTTGACATCATTGTATGGCCCATTACCATGGTGATAGGGACATTCATGAGCTGAGTCCATACTCTGCTATATCATTTAGATATAAACAAGGGAAATTTTTAATGTTAAATATCACTACTTAAAAATAGAATATTGAGAATCTGGGTTTTTTTTATATTTAAATACTTAATTATGCAAATGCTTGTTAGTCTGTGCCTTAAATGGAAATTTACTTTGGTCTTTTTGACCCTCACTGTCTGTGGCAATGCTTCATCTTCAGATACGGCCTCCAGCCGACTCAACTCCTCCACCTACAGGACAACAGAAATAAACACACAATTTTCACAATCACAATATTCCCTAATGTTCAGATTTACTTCTGTAAGAGATTTAACTCTTTAGATAACCAACAGTAATTCAGTACGAAATGTAAGTGAACTAACTGTACTAGCTTCATTTTTTAGAACAATCACAGTCTTAAGATTACCTCATACATAAAAGTTGTAATGTGTATTTCTTGATAAATGCAGATTATTTGTATCATTGTATTAAAGTCTCACACTTTATATTACCTTCAAATCAAAGGGTTCAGAAATTTAATCAGTGTTGCACATTTCTAATTAGAGGTGTACGTGTATTTCCACCGAAATGTTTCGGTACAGGGCTTTAGGTTCGATACACATGTTTGTTTAGTCTCCCCATTGCACTTTGAGTGCATTTTTATAAATATTATTACCAACTTAAAAAACAAAACAAAGAAAAGACTCTAGAGTTAGCGCAGTGTCACTGTGGCTTCTCACTCCGTACCAGAAATAAGATTTGTTTTGCACATGCATAAAAACGCTAAAGAATCCATAGCGCTAGCGTTAGACCCTAACCAGGCTAGTTGGTTGGCTTTCTCTTTTTTTTTTTTATTAGAAAATTCGGACAAATACACATATTGAGGGAGAAAGTGAATTAAGGATGGGAGGAATGAAGACATTTGCTAATGTATGCTAAAAAAAGTAGAATAGTTTAGATCATACACACACACACATCTGTTACCCCCAAGTGAATTCTAACAAATGTAAATTATTATATTGAATTTTTCCATTTATAAAATTTTATTCATAATTATTAATTTATTTTATTATATCAATATAATAAAAAGTGTATTTCATAAATTTTATTTATTCTATTAATAAAATATACAGTATTATTTTATAAATTATTTAACCAAGCAGGCATTTTATTAAAATGTTTGTAAAAATGTAAACTGTTCAAATGTTGATAATAATAAAGTGCGTTAATGGAAAACGACAAGCAATTTTATGTTTTGCATTTCTTTCCCCTAAATGTACCGAAATCTAACCAAACCGTGACTTAAAAACCGGTGAAACTACCAAAGAATAACCAAAGTCATATTCAAGAAGGTTGGTTGAGATACAATGTATGCTGGAAAAACTATTTCATATAATGATAGTATTCATATTGTTTAAGTACACAGCTACAACATATGATAGCTTCTGTGTCTGTTTTCTATCAGACAGTTTGGTTTCTTAAAAATAAAGTATTTTTTGATATATGCAAGAAGAATTTGGAATGTTCAATGTTACATAATATCTGTGACTGTAAAAGATGACTAGTCTAGAGCAAGAAATGCTAGGCTTCATTCGCTTGCATTTCAATCTAATGATGGCACCAAAAGCATAGTGGGTAGCATTGTCTACGCTCTGTACTAGGTTTCTGGGTGATTTTGCTTCAGGTTCTCTGGTTGCCTGCAATCTCCCCAAAATAATCTATATGATCATATTATACCAATTGTGAACAATGTAAGCAATGCCCTACAAATAACTTGCATCTCATCCAGGTTCTTACTGTTTGCCACACGCTGCTGTCAGTCAGCATAAGGTCATCTGAGGGCAGACTGTCCAGACACTGTGGCTGTTCCTTCCCTTTCTGTTCACAATATTCTTTGTAGGTATTTTCAATCGCCCTACAGATGGCAAATACCAAAAAAAAATTCCATTTCAAACCCATAAAGCGAAAATGTATTACATAATACTAAAATACTAAATAAAGTAATAATATAATAATAATGATAAGAAGAAGAAGAAAAAGATATAATAAGAATAATGCCAAATGTTAACAAATTATATAATTTTATTTATTAAATGTGGGATGCAGTTAAGTGTTAAGTATAATGGATCCTCTTACTGATTTGGATTTCATAAATGCTCACAAAATGCTAAATTAAAAAGCAGAGTAATGACAATTACTTACCTGTAGGGACATATCGGTCCTTCCGTGTCCTCTGGGGTCTCCAAGTTGTCTCTTCGTCCTGGGACAAGGTAGCCCCAGCCATGTTTCTCTGTGTAGTGAAGAGGAAAACCATCCCACGTCAGGCCCATCAGCTTGGGTGTCACTCGCATCTGCAGGCTGATCAGAGTGGCTCCAGGAGACCATTCCTCCTCCTCAGACATCCTCACACACAGCTTCCGGTACCAACTAAGTGACAGAAATGTGAAAAGTAGGGAGAAAAGTTACATTAGCCAATGACATGAGCATAACCCGCAATAAATGTGTGTTTACTCACCCAGGGTGTGCAGGCATGTGCTGTCTCCTCTTTGGCAGGCAGTTCACTGTACCCTTTAGCTGCTCCACAAGCTCTCTGCTGGGGTTCTTCATCTCATCCTCTTCCTCTGGAGGTCCTGGATCTGCAGATATATATATAAAATCATGCAACAATGTTATTTTCAAAAAATCGGATAAAAAAATAATAAAAAGAAACACATCACACAGTATGTTATTGAATGAATGACTTCACAGAGACTCACATAAACACTATGTTGCACATAATAATAGTTTGCACATATTGTACTTTAATAGCTATGTCATACCTTCATCCCACTCTTTCTTCAGGTTGCCAGATGCAGATGCCACTGCTGCTTTTTCAGTTTCTAGCTTTGCCTGCTTTCTCTTACTCATAGTTATTTTCTTCTTCTTAAACTCCTGAACATCCCACTCCAAGTCCCAAAGCCAAGGATCCTCCTTGTACCTTACATGACGTTCAAGTAGATGTACTTACATTAATTCTTACATGTGAAATTAAGTTTTTAATAAACTATCTATAATAAAACACTTATTGGAAGCATAAAGATGGCCATTACTTGTCGTCCTGCAGTAACTGACAGGCATCATCTGCAAGAATCATCAGAGACTTCTTCATCTCTCTTTGAAGCTCCTCATATGTGTCTTGGGCATCCTCCAAATACCGATCCCAGCTCTGATTGATAGGCAAGTAGCAAACACCCATCTCCAGCATTCCTGCAAAAGTTACTGGATGGGGACACCTATATCAAAAAGAAAAAATAAATAAATAAACAACAGGTTTATTGACAGGTTGAACTGTTTGTTAGTTTAGGGAGAAATATATGTGAAGAGTATATGTGGAATATCATACCTTTCCATGAAGAGGGACAACTGTTGAATAAACACCTCATGAGTAGCCAGAACGTCTCTTGCACAATACTGCATAAGCTCCTGTGAGCATAAAATTAGTAAAAAGGTAATTAATAATTTATAAATTCATCACATAGTACATTTGTAAACCTATCGTTGTTTTTTTTTTGTTTTTAAGAGACTTTGATTGTGATTCAGAGCATGGGTATATACATTAAATGCTGACAATATATGAAAAACTTCTAGGTGTTCTTTTACCTGGAAATTGCTCCGAATATCACTCATGCTGCCCTTAACAAAAATATTCCTGGCTTCTTTTTCCAGAGAATCCCCTCCAACATAGAGGGCATGGACATCAGCTAGGTTATTTATACTGCTTATACTGACCCAGTCCCAGGAACCGATCTAGGAAACAGCACACAGAAACAGATACATCATCATTTAAATGATTGTTTACATTCACCAGGATTCATGAAAAAATTGCAGGGTTATAAAATGATATATAATGTGATCATTATGCTGATTTAGCTCAGTGTCTGGTTGCAAACTCTTAAGATATTCATTTAATGATATGCATACATACATTTAATTGTGCTAATCTTGTCAATAAACATCATAGATTTATAAAGGTGAAGGAATATTACCTATCAATAACATTGATGTCTGGCTGTGATAAAGTGTAATTAAGATACAACAGCCATAGTTGTCTGAATAATGATATCAATATAAAAACAATATATTAAGAATAATTATGATAAGTAATCATGATCATCATTCCAGCAATTATTGTATAGACCTAGTTTATAGTAATACGGTAATAAGTCCACAAACCGCTGGACCCTCAGGACGACGTCCAAGCTTCTTAATGTGCTGCTTGACTTCATGCAATCCTTTTTTCTTGCCATGCCTGCTGGCCATCCAGAGGGATCGCTGGAAACCCGTCAGCCCTGAGATAGCCATGTGGAGGCTCATTGTATCCAGAAAACGCATCTTGGAGCCCTGTTCATGAGCAACGGTATATACTCAATTACTAAATCAGCAAACCCTGCATATATTATAGGTGTCATTTAGATATAAATAAATAATTCAATAAATATAAACTAAAGCAATCAGTCAGGAAAACAATAAAAAGTGTGATCAATGTGGAAAATTTGTATTTGATATATGAAACACATCAATGACAAATGTGTACCTTTAAGAGATACTGCTCTTTAATGTGTGCTCGATCAAAGCTGACATTGTGTCCCACTGTGAGTCTCTCCTGCCAGTGTCCACCTGGAGGCCTGCTGGAGTTGGCTGCAGTCTCCAAAGGAATTAGGTCTGCTGGCGTCAGCTGACTGGACCAGCTGTACCGCTCCTCAATCAGCCTTTTACTGCACCATGAGTACCTAGGGTATTCATCATCAGATAAAAAGCCCAATAATTCGTTTCATAATAAAATTTAAATAAATTTATTTTCAGTTTAGCAGAAATACTGTATGTATTAGTGTTTAAATGGGTGTGTCCAGTTTTATCCACAAAGCAGTGCAGTGGCTGCAGGTTTTCATTTCAGTTAAGTATTGAGTATTGAGTCTCACCCAATTCTAAATGTTAAACTGGTTGACATTGTCCTTTAATAGACTGGCAGGTATGACTCCTGCTTGTTATGATTACAAACCTGCAGCCAACCGGCCCATTTGCAGCCAACCGAGTTAGAGTTTACATCTCACCAAGCATTTGGAGAAACAGCCACCGCCAGTGTGGGACAGTGGCCCTCAGCCATGCAGACTTCCACATCAAAAACCAGAGCGTTCTCCTCTGGAAAATCCACCTTCATATGTTCTCCATTTGGGCAGTACCTCACCCAGCCCACTTCCCAAACCCACTGCAGGGGCATGTCAGGAAGCTGTGCTTGCTGCAGAAGCCTGGCTGCCTCCAAATAAGGCAGGCTTTGCTTTTGTGCAAGTTTGCAAAAGTGGTCATCGATGTTTTTGCCATACATATCTGGTAACTTCAGCTCCACATCACTCAACAACGGTGCTTCCTTTCCCCAGAGATTATGCTTCTCTAAATGCCCTATGCTTCTTTTTATGCCCTCGCTTGAGTACTCTACTGTTGAGGAACAAAAAATCTGCTCGTGCAGATTCTTGGAAAGCATCTGGATGTTGAGGGGGTTCATACGGGTCTGGGTGGAGCGCTCCTGCCCTTTGGGTTCACCTGCAGCTGAGCACCTTTGTCTCCGCAGAGCCGCTGAAGGGCATCTCCATCTCCTCCCAGGAGACACCAGACGGAGCATCTTTCCTCAGTTTGCTTTTGGGTGATTCACATTCTGATAAGTCAAATAAATAGATATAATAAATATATGCCGAATACACAAATGCACACCATTAACTATGAAAAATGAATATAAGTATCATCCATGAAAACTTATTTTTAAAGCAGCAACCCCAAAAAAAACCCTGTTTTTCCAAACACTACAAAAGTGAAAGTCCACTGGATCATACTGACAGGAGCATCGTTATAACATGTTTCCTTAAAAACTTATAATGTGCTCTTGTTTGCAAACTTCAGCATGTAGCGGGTTTACACGTGTAACTGCGATTTACAGAGAGCAGAATGCGCCTAAATTACCGTCCTGCTTAAAAAATATTCAAATTGAAACATCATTGTGTTCCTCACCACAGTGTTATTCATCCCCGCGTGTTCAGACCGTGCTTTAATTTCAACCTGGGGCTCTGGAACATCACACAACACTGACCATGTAGCCATCTTAGCTGTCTTCTACTGCTCCGTTTCTTATACAGCGACACTGCGTGGCTAAGACTGGTAGCTTTGTTTGGACATTTTTTGGTGGATAAAAATAATAATAATTACGGATCAAATGTGTACAGTATCGCATGTATATTTAATAATTAAAACACATATAAATCCTGCATAAGTGGACATTAAATTGGATTAAAAAAATACGCATACGCATAAAAGCGAGAATTTCTACAACTCACTATAGGCCTCGTGGCCTAATGGATAAGGCGTCTGACTTCGGATCAGAAGATTGCAGGTTCGAGTCCTGCCGGGGTCGCTTTTTAATCTTTTGGTTTTAGAATGACATTTTTTTTTCTAAAATCAGTCAATGTAATAGACTTAAAAATGTTACAACTGCGTACAAAAAACATTTAGAATAAATTTATTATTCAGCAGATGATAGATAAGGTAAACAGCACAAGCAGAATAAATAGCTAGGGTTGTCGCTGCATTCATGGATATAATACACAATGTCAGATGCCTTCCATTTGTTTGTAATTGTTGATAGTTATTTCTTGTTAATATGCTGTGGATTTAATAACTAAATTGGAGGTATGAGAAAGACAGTATGCTCAGCTACAGACAGGCGCTAAACGCTGCTAGAGTTGAGCGACTGAGCAAACTCATAGAAAACAACAAATACAACCCCAGGTTCATTTTTAGTACAGTGACTAAATTAACAACAAATCAGGTATCTGAATCACAGTTTAGTAGTGAGGACTTTGACTGAAAAAATTGAAAGTATTAGAAACACAATTGAGGAGCATTTTGTGATCCAGTCTCACCGGAAACTCCACAATTACAATTACACTGCTTTACAAGTATAGGTCAGGAAGAGCTGTATGATGTCATCATCAAAGCCAAATCAACAACATCTCTGTTAGATCCCATTCCAACTAAACTACTGAAAGAAGTGTTACATACAGCTGGTGAGCCTCTTCTGGATATTATTAACTCCTCACTATATTAAGGTCATGTCCCTAAACCGCTCGAATTGGCAGTTATTAAGCCCCTCATTAAGAAACCAAATTTGGATTCAAATTACTCTATCAAATTACAGAACCATTTAAAATTTTCCGTTTATGTCTAAGATTTAAAAAAAGATTGTGTCTGCCCAGTTATGTTCCTTCTAACAAGGAAACAATATATTTGAAGAGTTTCAGTCAGGTTTTAGGCCCCGTTTTTTCTAGATCTTAGTGCTGCATTCAACACTATAGATCATGACCTTCTCCTGGATCGCTTACAGTATTACATCGGCATTCTGGGACAGGCATTAAGATGGTTTAAGTTCTGCCTGTCTGATTGTTACCATTTTGTAGATTTAAATGGAGAACTATTCAGGTTAATGCAAGTAAATGATGGGGTGCCACAAGATTCAGTTCTAGGACCCCTGCTTTTCACAATATACATGCTTCCCTTGGGAAATATTATTAGAAGTCATTGGATTAGTTTCCACTGTTATGCTGATGATATCCAGCTATATATCTCATCAAAACCAGATAAAACATCTTAATTGGCTCGGTTAACTGTGTGTTAAAGAATTCAAAGATTGGATGACACATAACTTTCTATTATGTAATTCTGATAAGACAGAGATTTTTAGCAAGGCCTGCACATAGCACATATCACATATCATAACATTGTGCTCCATTACATCTGATCACATGCACATTATCAACTTGTGCTTGGTAATATAATGAACAGCAGCTACACTAATTCCTCTAAACAGCTTCTTAGATTTTCCATTGGCTCGTTTATTTTAAAACAGGATGGTGCAATATTTATATGAAACCAGCAGGGGTCAGGGTCGTTTCACACAAGCGCACAGCAAAGCCTATACAGGTCATAAGAAAAGAATAGGCAGCGGTAGACATTTCATTGTGCAGACCTGACCAAAGTCTCCATATACAAACATGACAATTTGTTTAACAAATGCACTTTCTCAAATAAACACATTTATGTTTTTTTCCCCCTGAAAATAGTTTACAAATCCTGCTGAAATGTAAACCTCTAATCAATGCACCCAAATAGAGCGACCGATTTAAATTTCTCTGGTTCTGGGTAGTCTTTCAATAATAAAATTAAATCTCTTTAAAAAAATTCAGGTGCGATAAAAATAAATGATTGTGTGTTTATATTGGACAATTTAAAATGTGAGTTTTTAACTAGATTTGCTATTATTTTTTAATGAGTCACAATAAAATAAATAAACCAAAAACATTACCATTACCATCAACAAAACCTTTTACATAATGTAAACACTTATTAGAATCAATTCAGGAAACACCTTAATTCTTAAAACAATATAAAATGACCTAACCAGAAATTCTTCAGTCTTTCTAAGGGCCACAGAAACTGATTTATGTCTTTAGGCAGGCAGATTTTTAAACACGTTAGTGGAAAAAAATGACCCTTTGGTCCCAACTTAAGATTTTTAACTATGGACCGAATTACTAAAAAATCTGTAAACACAACGATTTCATGATCAGAGTACATTGGTTTTGGTAGTTATTTGTATATATATTTGTGTGCCTTATATGTAGAATTATTCTTTAATCACAATGCAAAATACATTTATTTTGTTTAAAATATACACTAATACAATTTTATTAATTTTTACTTTTCCTTGTAGTAGGGTGGTATTGTCAAAAAGATTACTGTAGCTTTGATATGTATTTTCAAAATGGTGTTATATTGGACTTTAGAACAGAGAATAAACTACAGGTAAAATGTATAAAGGGTGTGGGATTGATGGTGCCACCACAATGAGGAAAGACACAGTTTAGTTTCCCTTTTCTGAGTTTGTCTGCAAATATATGAAATTTGATATTGGTTAGGAATTATTGTTTTAAAGTACGTATCACTATTTTTATTTTCTATTAAATTCACTAATGTAGACACTCTTAGGGGATTCCCTAAACTGATCAAGACTACAGACTAGTCCACAGTTTTCCCAGTAAATAGGCCGTTGTTTTAGATCAGACCGCCTAGTCTGTCTCTGGCTATGTGTCTCTATGGGAGAGGCTTTAAACAAACTACTGGCAGTGGGTGTAATCGCCGTTCACTCGTTAAAGCACCATGTTTAGGAGCTTAGGCACGTCTTCGAGCGCGTGAAAAGGCCTTCAAGGCCCTGAGCCATGCTATTCATGTCCTCAGAGGGAGAGGTCAAGAGGTCAGAGCAGTTCGCAAGCCCCGACACCATTCTTATGCTAACTTATCAAACCCACTACATCCTCAGCAGCACAGAGGCAGTCTGGCTCACAAAAACAAACAGGTCTTGTTCACTGCAGCCATTCAGGGTTTTCTGGTAAAATATTCCAACAATTGATTTAACACACTAAAAGCAAATACAATTTACACGCAAAAAGGTGCCCCTTACAAAAATAAATCAAGTGAAACTAACACCTGTTTTCATTCCCACTTGCAATATTCATTCACTGTTTATTTTTCTCCAACGTTCTGCACGTGTAGGACATGGTTTAGCCATGTGATTTTCTAACAGTTGTCATAAGTCGTTTAAATGGTGTTGCATGTGCTTACCCAAAATTCATGCACTTTAAAATGTTTTTCCTGTGATATTACCCACATAATCCCATGTGGCAAGCCTATAATCACATAAACTTTTCTTAGAGCATCAAAAAGAATAAAAAAAATAGATTTATATTGAAGATTAAATCTTAAATGAACATCGACCAAACTGACCCGTGAACAGCACATTAAAAAGTATGATGTATGACATGAAAAACATACACGGTTATATGTTACAACAGATAATATAATAGTTTAACTTTATAAATACTGTTTATAGCCTTAATAATAGACAATAAAACAACACCAAAATATAGATATCTAGCTAGCTAAATAGATAGATAGATAGATAGATAAATAGATAGATAGATAGATAGATAGATAGATAGATAGATAGATAGATAGATAGATAGATAGATAGATAGATAGATAGATAGATAGATAGATAGATAGATAGATAGATAGATAGATAGATAGATAGATAGATAGATAGAAATAAACATAAATGAAAATAGGTATGTATCTTTCTATCTACATTTAGGGGCTTTTTTGTTACAGGTTTTTTTTTTACAGAATCTGTGCTGTGCAGTAGACTAGCTCTGTAGAGGTTATTAACTTGTAGTTGAATATCACATGTTCATTTAGTGGCCTTGTAAAAGAAGCAACCATATTGGCAGCTCAATGCTCACGAGGGAATAAAAAAGGAAATCACCACTTAATTACTGGTCCTTAACCTCTCACTCTAACCTTTGGCCGATGGAGACCTTTGGCCTGGTTTATTGTCCTTTAGGGACTGGCCGGGGACACTGCCACCAGCCAGTTCCTGTCAAAAATAACACCACATCATCACTAAAGCTCCATTCAGCCCAGGTCAATGTCAAACTTGGTCAGTGAACTGTCCATTTAACGAATCAGACCAAAAGGCAGTCAAGGTCAATACTGGAGACCCCATTAACACCCTGATTTCTGAAACAGACCTGCCTGGATGTGTTTTGCCATATCCGTATATCTGTACGAGGACATAGACACGTTCACATTTTGATATAAACGTATTAAAAAAGAAGTGCACCATCATTGCTTTTGTTTTATCTTAAATAATACGCATATCCTTCTACATCAAGCCTACATTGAATAATCTGAGAAAATGATTGTCTTGCATTATTTTTGTGATCATGTTGCTGTGTAATCAGAAGAACAGACTGTGTAACTGTGAGCCTCATTCAGTCCACTCTCTTTAAAATAATGCTGACATTTATTTTTGTCAGAGTGATGTCATAGAAAATTAAATTGTTTAATGTAATCAGTTACATTTAGATTTAGACTTTGTATTCTGTGTAGGTTACTGCAATATTAAAACTGATTTACATAAAGTGTGCAACAGCAGGAAAAGATTGACAAAAGTGCGCTAGAAATATTAAGAAATTATTTTGAAAAATAATTTTTTAGAAAGCTTCAAAAAAGTGGCAAAAACAAAGCAACTGTGAATTAGGGCTATATGATATAGAATGGTGTGCATATAAAGCTTCCAAAATAATGGTCAGTTGTTTGTATTTTACAGATCGATAAAGCTTGTTTTATTATATTTCAGGTCTCTATTTAAAATTTCCTTTTATATGAATATCGCAATATCAGTGCTTTGTGCTGTTCATTCATTTTCCTTTGCAGTTTAGCCTTTAAGCGGGTTATTACAGCAAATCTACACCTTCACAGCCTTTTGAGTGCGTCCAGCAGACCTCAGACAAAAAAATGCATGTAAAGCAACTCTCACTTAATTTTCTGTATTCCCTTTACCAGCAAAAAAAAAAAAAAAAGGAAACAAATTACCAAATACTACAAGCTTTCAAAGGATGGTTTTGGCTTACTCGGTTAATAAATACTTATATTGTATATATTTAAGCATTTATTTATTTATTTATTATTATTATTATTATTATTATTATTATTATTATTATTATTATTATCATTATTATTATTATTATTATTATTATACATCATTTGACATTCATTTTCGATCCACACAATGTATTATTTTCGTAAAAATCCTTATTTCTATTGGTTACATTACAGCGCTGTTAGCTGTCCAAGGTGCTGAATGCAGTTCACAAAATTTTCACACAACTGTCCTAAATCTTTGTCTGAATTTCCTCTTGGCTGTTTGTCTCATAAAAAACTCACAGATAGTAACTTTCAGAAACAGTCTTTATTTATATTGCACACAGGTAAAAAAAAAAAAAAGGAAAAAAAGGAAAACAATCTGGACATACAATATATATATATATATTTTTTTTTTTTGCAGAACAAAGAAATTACAGTCTAATAAATAAACAAACTCAAAGCAAAATATACAAATACAGATTGTGTCTTTGTGATTTGTATATATTTTTGTATATATATTTTTCATGGCAAGAAAATATTTCTAATTCATTTTGCATCATGTCCTCCAGTGTCTTCTGCTGTTACCACACCATCTTAATAGACAGCCATCTATAAAACAGAAAGGAAACAAACAAACATATTACTGTGTTATAGTAAAAGTTTCAAATAATTAGAATATCATATATGTAAGCAATTTTTTTTAAACCAGTAGAATACAATGAGCCATTATTATTATTATTATTATTATTATTATTATTATTATTATTATTATTATTTTTATATTTTTTTAAAACATTATTATTATTATTATTATTATTATTATTATTATTATTATTATTATTATTATTATTATTATTATTATTATTATTATTGTCACACTCACAGTAGAACCAAAATGATAGTGATAGTATATGTCCATGTATTTCTCCCATTCCCAACCAATCGTTCTTTTCCTGTATTACAATAATTCTTTGTAAATAGTGTGTCAACTATGTCACAGTTTTAAAATTATACACAGATGATCCAGTTGCTTTTATCACTGTAGGGGAGCAGATCAGACCCTTTCTGTCAAATTCATTCCATCTCACATGCAAACACAGCCTTTCTCTTTCCTTTTTGTCAAGCACAGGGTTTCTCCTTTTTTCTTTTGGTTGGTCTCTGATATTAGTTTTTTCATCACTCTTTGGACTCCATGCAGCTTATGCAAATCACTTTTCTTTTATTTCTCTGTCCCCTCCCAGCAGCAAGCAAGAGTAGAATGGATAGTGAAAACATGCATGCAGCCTACAAGGGCACACCACACACACATGCATATACACACAACACAGATACACGCTTTAAACATAAAGTCTGTGCAGAAGACAGCCAACTAGTGTTTCTTGGCTAACTCTCAATTCTCACTTTTTAAGCACAATTATGCAAGTAATGTTATTTTTTATACACAGTACACTTTCAGATGTAAAGCATTAAAAGGCAGAGTAATTAAGTACACACACACACACACACACACACACACACACACACACACACACACACACACACACACAGAGAGAGAAAAAGCAGGGAATAGTTCTGGTTCTGAGATGTTATATACTCTTGGGTGACCCTAAAGCACACCTTGCACTGGAAATGAGCGCTGTATAAACTAGGGTACAGATTTGGCTGTAGACAGCCAGTTGAAACTATGGCTAGACTGGAGCTGTGGGAGGAGGATGTCTCAGAGGGGGTTCTGTGGGTTAGGGGGTGTCTGATGAACCCAAGGCTCTGACATTCCCAGGCTCTGGGGCTGTGCCCAGCTGCGGAGGAGTGGAGGGGGGCACACATCTTGAGATGGCCCTGACAGCACTGCCTTTTCACAGCCACATTACTGAAGCAGCCAGCCTTCCTCCCATAGCAACCTTCACACAGGTCAGAGGGTGAACAGCTCTCCCTCGGAGAGGGAAGACAGAGAGATATGGAGAGAGAAAGGGCTATATGACTACAGACAGGCTACAGACAGGATGCCTCTACAGCACTGAACTTGAACTTGATGAATGGCTTAAAGTTTTTTTTCTGCATGCATTTCAAATGCAGATATGCAGCTCTACAACAGAGTTTTACTTCACATAATATTTTTAACGTATCTCTTATGGTTGACTATTTAATAGTGTTTATTCAATTTGATCTTCTATAATAATCTTTTATTTAGCAATTATTTTGTAATGATTAATTACTGATTTAAAATATTTAATAAAAGTGATTGTGTTTAATTCCTTGTCATATGTTTTACTATGATACCTTAGTGAAGTAATCTAGACATTATGTCACTTTAATACAATAATGCTTTTTTTTTTTTTTAAAGTTATGAAATTTGTCAGTGAAAGCATAGTTTAAAATGTTATTCCTAACGTTCCTGAACATAGGGTCCTGCTGTGGATTTCTGCAAATGTTCAAATAACTTGCTTTTAGTGAGGTTCCAAATAAGAACCTGCTAATTTTTCAAGCTACGAGGTTCCGAACCGTGGATCATTGGTGGTTAACTGTACTCTGGTTAACACAGACACGTCTCCTGATTTTAGTTAAAGAATAACCTCTACCTATGCACCTTTCATGCAGACAACTACTAATCTGCAAAGCCTAGACTAGAGGAACATCTCTATCTTCCTTGGAGATACTTAAGGCATCCTTTGCAAGAGATTAGTCTTAACTAAAGATTATACTTGACATACATTGGATGTCATCCAATGCTCTGAATGGCATATGAGGGTGGTTCAATATTCATGCCAAACCTTTTATGTCCTCATTGCTGTCAATCCACATTTATGCACATTTAAGAGGCATGACTTTATGTGAACAATAAATGAACAATATTAAAGCTATAAGAGTCCCATTTTCATACTAAAACCCTTCCACCCTTAAGGACACAAATGTGTGTGTGCGTGTGTGTGTGTGTGTGTGTGTGTGTGTGTGTGTGTGTGCGCGTGTGTGTGTGTGTGCACATGCATGTGTGCGTGTTACTTCGTGTTAAGTGCAGCTTTCACATGTGAGGTATGGATGCAGTTTATTTTTTTTCTCAAAATGTACTGATGTGAATAGCCTACACCAAAGTTATATATAATGATTTGAGCAATTCCAATTGTTCTTGAGCTTTTCCTCTTTTCCTTTAGAGGATTTACTGTACCTCATTAATGAGAGTTATAAGCTTTGGCCCTGTGACACACAAAGACTTACTGTTTGATCCCACAGGCACTTGACCTAAATTTGAGCTAATGTGTGCACTTGATTGAAGTGGTGTGGATGTTAGTATAAGATGATGTGCAATCCTGTTCTGAAACTTTAAACAAATGAGCAATTTTGTATACATTATTTACCATTTAATTAAAGACCCCTGTTCAGAAAGTGAATCATTAAATATTAAAAAATAACCAAACGCATGTAAATCTTTACCCGGTTGCTACCAAACCATTGTGCTCATTTATACAGTAGCATAAAGAGAGAACTAAACATGGCGCCTCATCTCGCCATCAGCATCACATGCCTCCCCCTCCCCTTCATCCTCCCAAACACACCAACCAACTCATCTTTTTGATTCACAGTGTCTATGTCACCTTTTTTTCTATCTAATTTTATTCTCAAGTGTTTCTACAGCAGATTATCACAGTCTATGGTATGTGCACACTGACAGTTGTTACAGCATCATATCTCTAGCTATTTGCCCTGTTAACTGGAGATATTTATCCTTTAAAGGAAAAGCCACAACTGGATTTAATAAACTGGATATAATAGA